>NC_046371.1:39105115-39345533 GCF_011125445.2 Fundulus heteroclitus
TTCTTCAGGTGATAGAAAGCCAACCTTGTAATTGTCTTTAGATGCTTTTGGAGGTTCAGGTCTGAGTCCATCACTACTCCCAGATTTCGGGAGGAAAGACCCAGAGCTTTCTTCCCACTCAGATACTTGAAGGCCCTGTTGACACCATCTTCTTTGATCTTGCAGGCAGAGGGGGAGAGGAGAAGGTTCATGGAGAAGGTTCATGAACCTTCTGGGGGTGTGCGAGCTGCCACTAGGGGGTGCCTGAGGCGAAAACTGTAATGGCGTCTGACCGGGTTTTTTTTCCCCCATACAATAAAGATGTGTAAAAAAGCATTTCTTTTGTAAAGCTCAAAAAACTTCTAATTTAACAAATAAATAAAAATGTATTGCAATGATCCTTATTAGAATAAATGCTGTTGCACACTTACTGTTCCTTTAAATCAGATTACTTTGGGGTCATAGCGGAAGAAATGTGTGGCTTCCGGGGAGAGGAGTCGTGATTCGGAGGACCGGCGGAGAGAAAGCTGTCCCGTCCTGTTCGTCCTACAATAAAGTGTTAGCAGAAAAACCTCGGTCTGGTGCTTGGGTGTCATAACGGAACGATAAAGTATTAACACGAAAATGTTAATAAACTGTATTTATTTAGAAGAAATCTTCTTCTACACTTCATTTTAAGATGAAAAATCCGCAGTGCTGTATATGCGCATATGGCTTGTGGTCTGTGATTCAATAATTCTCGCAAATATGCTGAAATCGCTGAAATCAGGGGAACAGGTGAGACATCTAAGGGGAAAATTAGTCATTAAAGAGGAGAGGAAGAGAGCGAGAGGCCGAAAGTTTTATTTATGAGATTAAATTGAGTGACTCGGTCTCTATGGATCGCACAGCGCCTACAAACAGCGCTGCTGTTCATGCCGTTGTGACTTTGAGCCGGTGACAAGCTCTGACGCGCATGACACGCACACCGGTGTCGTTACCGCTGCTCCTGGGGAAAATAATGAAAAAAAAACGCTGCTCCTGGGGGGATTTCTTGACTATGCTCACGCACAGATCTGTAATACTTCTCATTGCGATTCAGACAGGCGCAGACTGCACCGTGCATTTCATTTTAAAGAGGCAGTTTTAGCGCGTATTCAGACAGAAACAGGCTGGGGGAGCCGAGGTGTGTTGCTGTGGGCGTGTTTACCTGCTGAAGGTAACCGCTGTGAAACAATCAGAAAGATTTCTCTGATTAATAACATCTTTATGAAGTGCTAGAGTTATTGTTACTCTGTGCTGCTTTACCAGTTCTCTCTCTCTCGCTCACTCGCTCGTCATCGGACAAAAATCAAACTGCTTCGTGTTTGTATTTTGCGGCGTAAATTGTGCGTCAGACTCAGATTTAGAAGCTTTGTTACGACGTTTGAGTTGTAACTGCAACTGTTTTATTTATATATATATATATATATATATATATATATATATATATATATATATATATATATATATATATCTTATTACCAAATGGATATTTGGTCTTATTACCAAAACAATTACAAGAATTAACAACGAAGCAAATGAGAGCGAGCCATGTGTGATCAGTAGAACTGAACACCTCTTGGGGCGTTTATATTGACCAATACAATTTCATAGTGACATTTGATTAACCAGTATTTTTTGTTGTTTTATAACTATTAATCAATATTAGATTTGACAGATTCGACTCATTTCAAAAATAAATTGACCAGTAAAATGAGTTCAAGGGAATGGCATTTTATTAAAATGGTTTTAGTTTTCTGCTAGATATTGACAACTATTCTGATAAATTTTGTTAGTAATTATTTCTAAAAGCCCAACAAATTTTGTGAAAAGCTTCCTAAATGTTTACAACCTGCCCATAAGCTATTTCTTTTACAGCTCAATGTGTTTAATAGAAGCCTTATTTGGTGGAAACCTGCCTAATTTGGCAACACTGACTACACCATTGCTTTGTTTGTTTGTTTTTTCAGATTTTGGGATTGTATTGATAATTTCTTTCTCAGCACTGTAGGAGTGGTCACAGAGCCACTGTTTAGCCTGAAGCATATAAAATGTTTTTTGAAAAAGTGTGCCCCCCACCTCTTTAATGTGTTTCTGCAGCAGGCTCTGTGTGGGAGTGAGGTGTGAAAGTCTAATGATCAAACCTACAGACCTACAAAAGAAGTGGTTCAGATTCTCAGCTAGGTGGGGGTCATCGCAGCATGTGGAGTAGGGGACCTATAGTTCATTATGAATTTCCGGATGAAATAATTTTGCTCAAACAGTATTTTGTCTTTTTTTCAGAGTCTGCATATGATACAATTCCAAAGATGGTGTTTAGATTAATTGTAGGGTGTCTCTTTTGTAGTCTATTATAGTCTAAATAATTAAACTAACTTCATATTCCCTGTCTCATACATCTAAAGCTTAACTTTCATTAATATACTTCAAAAGAAAGGACACTATTATTATTTCCAGTCTTCACTGGAACTGCAACGTGCATTGATGCTCACAGAAGTGTTGTTTTGGGGGGGATTTTAAAATCCAACCAGCCCTGCGATAGACTGGCGACCTGTCCAGGGTGTACCCAGCCTCTCGCCCATTGACAGCTGGAGAGAGGCACCAGCACCTCTCACAACCCCACAGGGGATAGATGTGTTAGAAAATGGATGAATGGATGGAAATCCAACTAACCACCTAACATGTCTCGCTCTTCCCCTGAGAACGTGAAGTTTATGTTGGTCATTTTATATTCTAACCAACTTCACAAACTTATAATTAGATCAATATTATCATTCCAAATAAAGTCTGATGAAAACCTGACTAAAGGGGAACACATGCTGGCATGGTGCTGCAAGTTAATAGAGGCATGCCAGTCTGCACATTTAAAACACCAGTAATACATATGCTGAAGTGTACCATAGAGAACATTTTAGTGACCTCCTGCTGGTAGATATTTAAAGCAGCATCGTACAACTTTTAGCCACTAGGGGTGCTAACTTGTACCTTCCAGGTTTAGTGCCCCTGAAAGCCACTGGCAACACTGCACTGTCACAAAATTAAACAGTCTCCCTTCATCTTTTGGAAGCCGATAGCAGACCACTTTGGACCAGCAGATTGAGAAGTCATGGAGTTATGTGTAAAAGCAAGGCCACATGCACCCCTTCTAGATTAAATTCTACATCAGAGAACCAAAAATATGCCTGATCAGTAAAGTGTCATGTCTGTTTTGTTTTGTTGGTAAGGCAGTTTGAGTCTAGGGTCATGCCATTCAGCCACTCAGCAACAAAGCCGACCATCTCAAGTTACATAGGCGAGTTTTTGAGAAGGGCAGCTCACAGAGCACGGATACACGCCGCATGCTGTATATTGACCTGAAAAACAATTATCATCTCAAATTAAGCTTACACAAAGCTCCTCAAATTTATTTGCTGCATTTTCATGCATTTAATTGTATGCTTATTTATTTATTGGGCATTGGAAAGTTCTGTATTTACTTTTTAAAATGTCAGAGTTGCTCTATACAGGAAAGCCTTCATGATCCACACTTCATAAGGTCCACATCAGTACATTTTCACTGTAGCCACTAGCTGACACCACATTTTCCTGGTATTGATCATAGAAATGGTAAGAATCCTCCTTTAACACAGAAATGCCTTTTCATTCAGTGTCAGATACAAACATAATTTTAGTCTCAACTCTTTGAGTAAGAAGGATGAAACAGCCATTTATGTTGCTTTCTCTGGACCGCAAGATACAAAGTCGTGTTATAAATTCATGTATCTTGTTTTATGTTTTGGTCCTCTTTTCTTAGGTTTAATTAGATTGTGAAAAAATAAGCTTAGAGGTCTGAAATTAATAAAACCATTATTAAAGGAAAGATTGAAACTCAGTTTGTTAATAAAACAGGTTAGAAAAGAAACTTCTAGTGCAAAATTAAATAAAAAAAAAACAATTAGCAACACAGCAACTAGTTAATTTTATAAATAGGATAAGAACTTAAAATTAGCCAAATGCAATATTCTCAATTTTTTTTTCTTTTCCAGAAAAGCAAAATCTGATTCTTTCCTCTTTCAAATTCTATTTGTCACTTAAAGTCAGACAAAAACATTAGCCTAAATAAGAATAGTTGTCTCTGGTATGAAAATAAAGTGCCTTGTACGCCTACTATCGACCACAATGGTCTCCCAGTTCATTAGGTTCCAAAATGCAGTGCTTCAGTCATTTTGGAAAAAGACAAATAATAAAATAGGTGTCTCAGAGCAATGCACTCAACCATTACATTACACCCTAATCTATGTGTGAAAAACAATTGGCTCTGATTTTTGAGGGAAACAGCTGGCACACTGTTTCTGTCTCTCCAAAGAAACACTTACTGTCTCCTCTCACTGCTTATCTCCTTGCACACAGGTTAGTCACATTTACATGGTATAAGGATCTTAACACACAACCAACAGCTTAAATAAAGAACAGCACAGATGACACCACAAAGTATGGGCTCTCAAACGTATCTAAATTCATGTCTTTCCTAATTAGGCTATGTACACAGGCTTACAGAATTAGCAACCAAAACTCTGTTTGCTTCAGTCTTCTTAAAGTAATAAGGAAGCAAGCCTTCTGAAAATATATGAAGTGAAATAAAAATGAAAATGAAAAAATGGTATGGCATGGTACTAGAAGCAATCTCTCTCTTTGTCTTAATGTCTCTGTCTTATTCTGTTAAACTGCTCATAAAATATTTATGTCTGTTCAGTTATGCTAATTAATTAGTCCAATTACAACAGGGCCAATTTATTTTCCAGTAAATGATCATACCATAATGATGATCTGTAACAGGTAATGATGGGAGTTGGTGTAGCGAATAATCCAGTGTTGGTGAGACAAAGTCACTGATAAATGGGGAAAACACATGGTATGTGGGGAAGAGTGAAAGACAGAAGCATTATAAAGAACTAAAAATGAAACTCAGCAGTAATTACACTTCTTAGCAGAATAACAGCTTACCTGAATTGGAGATAAATTTCCAGCTGATGGAAGGCTCTGGTTTACCACTGGCTTGACATACAAGGGTAACATTAGATCCTTCATTTACCACAATATCCCGGGAAAAATTGATGATTTTTGGAGGCACTAAGTCCAAAAGAGAGAAAAGAGTTATTATTAGTAAATGGTTTAATATTTCTAAAAAACACATATGGTTTTACACATTTAGCCTTCTTTACAAATGAAAGTTCGTTTAACCTTTACAGGTGTAAAGGGTCATATGTAAAAACACAAATCAATGAATCCCTTTATATTATATCACGTTGAAGAAAAATAGTAATTTAGTATTTCTGTTGGTTAAAGTGTTGTTTGATTTTAAAAACTGCAACTAAAAGAATGAAATTATCAGTTAGCCAATTTCTTTTCCATAGGGAATCCGATTATATCAATAATTGTCTTAGGCCTTCTCTCATTCCTGAACAAACCCACTGAAGGAGCTACTGCTGCAACTAACTATATTTATGCTCTCTCTCGTTTACATCCTACTGTACAGATCTCCCAGCAAGTCCTTCACTAAATATTTCCTTTTTTCTTTTTTCTAGCACTAGTTTACAGTCACTTTAATTCCAGTCCAGTTGTTTTGTTTTTTACTTTTTTAGAATGACCATGACCTGGATGACTGAGAATCTTCACCAGCTTACTGTCACTTTATTTGACAGTAGGTTGACAGGAAATGGAGATGAGAGAGAGGGGGAAGAAATGCTGCAAAGTCCCACAGGCCAGGACTTAAAGCTGGGATGGCCGGGATGGTTGGGTCAAGGACTGAGGCCTCCATCCATGAAGTAGGGGTCGTACTTCTCTGATAAACACTTTGTCTCTACATAACAGGATAACTTAAAGAACCATGGCATTGCTACCATTGATTTAATAAAACCAGATTTCTTTCCCATAGAGCAGAGGTTCTTAAATGTAATGTTCAAAGGTACAAATCTAATTTCTGGATAAACTTCAAGATCCAGAACAATTGGGGATAGGCAAACTCTATAGATTGAATTTACAAAATAAATGACCCTTTATGTCAAAAACTAATTAGTTATTACTCTAAAGCTCTAATTTCTCTTTAGTATGGATTCTACATTGAGTTTTATAAATGAGACCTCTAGAAATGGAGGAAAAACTGCAATGGAGATCCTGCGTGCAGCACCTGTTTTGCATACCTGTGTTGTTATTACAGCTGCTAAGTCGTTGATAGTGTCAAGAGGAGCTAATGCAGGTTTCATTACATTTTATTTCTAACTTGAGAACTGCATCAAAGAATGGCTACTGTGATCTTAAGGAGTCCCACAGCATGCTGGCAGCAGCATTGTTAAGCATCAGGTACTACATTTACTGCTATGGTGGCATGTTAAGTCTAGAGCCAATGTTTTCTGTAGCTCAGTCGGATCAAGACCGGTTCCTATTCATACCAGAGGTGAACCGCACCAGTCTGTTTGAAAGCGGGCCAAGACTACCTAAAAAAGTAGATCTTGGTCCGATGTTTTGGATTGGTTTCACACTTGCACAAAAGGTCTGGACAAATGGGGGAAACAAGCTCTGGTCTGTTTAAAGCAGTCCAAACATGGCAGGCGTAAATACAACCTAAAACATAAATTCACATTTACTATGTGTGTGGTAGCAGCTCAATCAAACTACTACATGAAACTACCTGATAATCAAAAACATAATGAAGAATTTGGCAGTGGTGCTCCTTGTACTTATTTCTGCTGGCTGAGCAAATCTTAGCCACTTACATTAAAAACAACATACTTAAAAGCCTTTCCATAGCGGAGAAAATTGCTACTTTTAGTGAGTTTGGTGATGACACACCCTTGTTTTAAGAAGATAACAAAACTACAAGAATACATCTGAATGTTGATCTTCTAATTTCTTCTTTGCAGCAAAGGTTTATGTTATGGTTACAACACATGTTTACGCAACACAGGTTTACATCATGGTTACAGAGATCCATAACAGGGTTAGTTTTGCTCTCTAAAGCTGAGTTTTTTGTGTAGTTTTCGCAAGCAAAGGTCTTGGGGTTACGCTCGACCTCTTCTCAGAAATAGACATGGTTCATTTTAATTTCATTTGGAAGAAAAAAAAAACATTGATTTATAATTTTTTTAATAATTGATACATTTACCTTGGATGGCTTTAAAAAAGGACCCAACAACAGTTTTTGGGTAAACTGAAGAGTAGATTATATTTAACCAAAGTAGGCAGGGGTTTCACTATCTATTATCTGGTAACTGGAAAAAGTAATTTTTAAAATCAATGTTTACTTATTTACAACAATTCAATCTCTTCTGTTCAATCCCTTCGAGGTCGGTCGTGTCTTTCTCTCCTCTCCAGTTCCCCCCCCCCCGCTTCTGCTGCTATGTCTTGTCTTTCTGAGCACTTTCTTCATATCATCCGAACTCTGAAAACCATGGATCTGGTAAGCTGGTCTCTCAATGCTATTGATCAAATTATTTTGACGGATAGGCAACAAAAGGGGGACCCGTCCGGTCCTGATTTGACTCATCTTGTGGGATACATCCTATATACTTGGATGGAAAACGGTGTGTCTTTCGACTTTGTCATTCCTGGATGTTTGAAACGTTTGCATGTTTGGATTCAGGATACTTGGATTTCTACTTATTGGATTTGGTGGATTTTTGATGTATTAGCAAATACAGCGGATGTCGGTAGCCATTTGGCCTTGATCAGGCTGCCGGCTGCATATGACGCGCTCACTAAGGCGGTGAACGAACAGTTCTGGAAGGTGGAGGAGCAGAGCCGAAAGCTGGATGTTCTGGTACGCAGACTGGCTTCGGTGGTTGGACTGTAAGGGCTGATGGGATAAAATCTGGAAGTGTAACACGGAAAAGCCCAACAATTTGGAAAATTGGATTTCACCATTTGGAGCCAGTAAAAGACTTAAAGCTGACGGGAAAGTCAGTGCAGCTTGTCTCATAACAAATAAAGTATTTGGTTTATGCCTTCCCTATCTAATCACTCCTGGTTTGTTATGTCGACAGAGCTCAGAACTCTCCCCTGCTCCCTCCTCCCCCGCTGACACCTGTGGATGCTTTATGAACTGGTTGGCCGGCAGATAACATCAAGGACAATGACCTCTGGAGAATGTTCATGGAAATATAAACACTTCACCCAAACAGACACACATAACTGATGCTCATAAAAACTGATGAACTTACACGCGACCAGTCTCCAATGTTAACCTTCTGCTTATATGTGTCTCGTCTTATTTGTGCTTCTCATGCCAGAGGTTTTTGATATCTCAAACGGTATCCTGTATTAGGATAAAGTGTGAAATATGTGTTTTTCCCTCTCCCTTCCCATTGTGGCCCCTATCTTTCCACAGAGTAATGGCAGCGCCCTGTGGGCACCATTTAAGGAGGTGTCCTTGGCAGCATGGCCTCAGTAAATCGTCTCCCCCTGAAATGTTTGTGATGTTTGTGATGGCGGTTGTACAGAAACAGCAGTTTCCCTCTGGGATTATTAAAGTATTTCTGATTCTGAATCACTTTATATTCTGCCTTTGTCTAATGTATTGTCAAATGGAATTGTTCAGCATGCACAAACTGTTGAATTACTGATAAAAGTTCAGTTAAAAAGTGTGCTTGCAGGCAAGAGGACAAATATATGGACTTAAATTTGAAATAAAGTAAGAAAAACCCTCTCTATAACATCTCATTTATGGCTCAAATTTATATATGGCCTGTAGCATGCAAGGTGGCAGCTTGTTTGAGTAGCTGTGTTACATTCTTAGCTATTTGTCTTTTTATAACATTTTTATTATTACATTACTATTTAATTCAATTCAATTTTAATTATATAATTTAATCAGATTATACAGATTGGATCAGATTATACAGACTAGTCAAAAAAAATTCCTCTCTAAGGAAACATGGTAGATTGCATCAAGTCTTGACAAGCAGCGTTCACTCCTCCTGAAAGAGCGTAGAGCCAGCAGCCTTTTAGAGAAAGTCGTTTTTACTGGTTTTGAATGCTGGACAGCTGAAAGTATTATTACTGTCACTTTCTCCTTTGAACAATTGTTATGATGCATAACTATAGTAATAGGTCATTTATTACAACCAGGAGCAGCTGATTTACATTTCTAAAGTATAAATGGTAAATGGACTTAATTTATATAGCGCTTTTCTAGTCATATCGGCCACTGAATAAAACACATAATGACAATAAAGATTCTTGATTCTTCTTGATTCTTGATAAATATGGCACTAACTTTTTGTTCATCACATTATCATTGATATTGTTTATGTTACAACAAGGAGAACCCCAAGTACCAATGAAAGAAAAACGACGGCATTATCATAGTTTTATTAATTTTTTGTTCTTTGTTATTTTTTTATTTTTTGTTTTTTGTATTTGCATGTCCAAATAAGTCCATACTGGCAGTCTTTCTTGGTGATCATGATGTGTTTGCCACAGTGCTACATGCACAGAAAGGTAAAGTGGGGCAATACTTTCTGAAGACATTGTGTCTTCCAAAACCGATTAAATAAAAGGCAGAAACATACTAGTGAGACAGAGGTTTAAATAAAGCTAAAGTATGTCCTGAAACAAATTTTCATCTTCATTCACAAACAAAAAAAATTGTTAATAGTAAAACTCCTGCAATAATAGTTTAATTAAGTAATATAATAGTAATATCATCTTTATTATCATCACCCTTGGGGGAGCAGTGGGCTGCCATGTGCTGCGCCCGGGGAGCAATCTGGGGTTAAGGGTCTTGCTCAGGGACCCAGAGTGCAGGCAGTGGGAATCAAACCGGGTACTTGCATCCTTCTTAGAGCGCAAGCGCGCTGCTCTAACCACTAGGCCAACACTCCCCTAATTTAAATGTAGTTTATATTAACAGCTAAACACAATTTAGATATAAAATAAAACAGGGATGATTACAAAACCAAATGTTATTAGAAACTTCTTAATACTAAAATTAGCAAGAAGTATTTTAAATATTATCTATTTAAATAATATTTCCTTTTTGCTCCATCCACATTCACAGCAGTAGCCAGATTACTCTTAACATTTATTTACCTTGGACAAGAACATGTACTGAGGTTGTTCTTGGCCGACTGCTTGTCTGGACTGCACACACATATTGTCCTTCATCCGTCATGTCCACGTTTTCAATTTTAATGGTAAACTCCTCCTGGTTAAGGGTCACAAGACTCACTCTGGGATCAACTGACCATTTGTCTTCTCCGGCATAAAGTATACTGGAGCGGTTTAGCCATGCTGTGTGTGTGACAACGTCTCCCTGTTCACACCTGGAAAGCAAAAACAAACACAGAAAATAAAGATTAAAAAGTTAAAGAATTTCTCCACCTCTAAAAAAAAGCTATTTTTTTGTCACAGAACTGTTTCTTGATGTATTGTTTATTACCAGGTCAACAGGCAGACAATAATTATCAGGTAAGTTATAATTTTGCTTTCATTTGTACTTCACACTCCATGCATCAATAGTTTGGAACTGGCATCTGTTTTTAAACGTCCCTTTCTATTCATCCCAAAACATTTTGTATTATATTTAAATTAGATAAACATGAAGTATGGGCAAAAGGAGGAAATATATTCCCCTAGAAAAAGTCCTTGGTCAGGTAGGTGCTGAGTGTGACATCTCCATATAGCTACGTGTGGTTTGATATACCTTCAAAATCAGAAGCCTCATTGCTCCCCTGAAAGCAAAAGCTCTTCAGATCATGATGGAGTAGTGTAGCAGGCTGCTGCTACATTGCTCCCAAATAAAAAGCTACATTATTCCTTCGGATTCAGTGAGCTAACCTTCAATTTAGAAAGGATGAGGACGTTTTCCATCCTATTTAATAATAATCTCTATTGTCATTACAACAAACATTCCAATGAAATTTGTTCTCTGCATTTAACCCATCCCACTTTCTTTTTTTTTTTTCTTTTTTTTTTTTTTACATTTTTGCAGAAACATTTTGAATTAGGGGCTAACTTTAATAACTTATTGTGTGAAACTAACATTAAAGTATTGTGTATTTACATATTTAATATTTAAATAAATTATTTCTGACCAGCAAATTTTTGTGACATGTATTTCGTTACATTATTGACCCACTTAATATTGAATTGTGTGAACCACTAGAGTTCCCCAGCCATGATTAAGAATGAATTATAAACACAACAGTCACACCTTTTACCAATGTCAGTATTCTTATAATACATTTCACTGGTATTCATCAAGCAAATCACGTTTTGTACTGCTGTTAAAAGAAAAGAACTGACAAATATTTTAAGAATATTAAAGTTGCGAACTACTTGACACCTAAGTCTTAGAGCTACAATAGGTAATTTTTGTAAAAAAAAAAAAAAAAAAAAAAAAAAAGTATATATCTGTTACAACTGTCATTATGTCATGAGAATAAAATATGACACATATAAACAGTAAAATAAATAAAGCTCCTCTGGCTCCTACCAGTGGTTCTGCTACCATTTACAGAAGTAGCCCACTCCCAGTCATAAACAACCAATCAGAGCAAGGTTTGGCTCTGTCTTGTTGTAAGCAGTGTCAATCACACTCGTGTATACCTGGCTAACAAATGGTGGAGAAACAATCTGCTTTAAAGGAAAACTGCTCATTTCTGGATGGGCACCTTCTTAGAAAAAACAGACTTAAACATTAGAGCAGCATGGCAGGCTCCATTGTGGAGGGGGGGGGGGGGGCTGTGGAAGGAGGGCTTTAGCACAGCATAGAGCAAGGAGAGGGACCTGTAAGGCTGTTAGGGTGACCACCCGTCCCGCATAGCGCAGCGTTTGAAACGCACAGCGTTTGAAACGCACAGCGTTTGAAACCCAATTCATGCGTCCCGCAAATTGAGACCGTGTCACGCATAATCAATGCTTTCTCAAAAAAAAGTTGGTCGCTCTATCCTGGAGCCCCAGGCAGCCAAACGAACATTACTTGACAGTTCAGTAGGCCACACCCACCTCTCAGTTGAACTGCTGACTAGGTTGTCAACTTTTTCGTTGTTGTCATGACTACTACGCACACACGTGCATACCAGACACACTGGGAAGAAACTTTTAGAGGCGCGCTTTCCAATTAGAAAATGGAGAAAGAGACTGAGTCTGAGGCATCGCCACCAGCAATTAAAAAGAGAAGGTGTGGGTACAAGAAAGACTGGGAAAATTTATATTTGTGGCTAAAAGGTGTTGAGGGGGATACCGAGAGGGCTTTTTGTGACCTTTGCAAAACGTCCTTCTCAATCGGACATGGAGGGGAATACGATGTCAAACGACAGACTCATGGAGACTCACAAGAAACGTGTCCAACAGAAAGAAACATCCAAATCTATGGATGCTTTCCTCTGACCTAAAACGACTTTATAGCTGACAAAGTGACTGCTGCAGAGGTGACGAGTGTGTATCACACTGTCCAACACGCTACATCATATCGAGCAGGAGATTGTGGCACAAAGCTAGCCCCAACTATTTATCCGAACTCAGGCATTGCGAAGAGGATGGCCTGTGGTCGGACGAAGGCAGAAGCCATTATCACGGATGTACTTGCCCCTGCCTCCGTCGAAGATTGCTTGAACGTCCTCAGAAGGCCACTGAATGAGCAACGAGAGGCCACAACCAAAGGTAAATTTAAAGTTATGTTCATGGATGTAACTGTAACATTGTTGTGTGTTAGCTATTTGTGTAACATTAGCTAGCTAATGTTAACTAATCATGTTCTTCTGCTGGTATGTTAAAAGTCAACTTTTCCTTCAGTTCACATTGCATCAGTAGCTAACGTTAGCTAACATAATGCTGCTCATCCGTGCCTTCATGAAACCAGGCTCTGTGTATCCTTACATGATTGTGAGCAACATTTCACTATTGGTTATCTCCCAAACTAAACAAACAAAAGCAACTATAATTTTTGAAACGGTATAAATATTTCTATAGATAATATTTAGAATCAATAATGATCAAAACAGTAAAGCAGTATCTTGTATTTTGTTTTAATAATAATCTGTTTTTAGAGAATCTCTTTTAAGTTCATGCCATCTGTGTGTATGTCTCCACAGCCCACACACCATTCTTCTCAGTGGCTTCAGATGCCTCCAATCATGGGACCACCAAGCTCTTCCCACTGTCAGTGCGTTACTGGACGCCAGACTTGGGAGTACAGAGGAAGCTTCTATGATGACAGTGATGAAACATCTGCCGCGATCCACAACCAGATAGTCACCAAGCTGGAGGAAAACGGACTGGGACTAGACATGATATCTGCGTATTACGCTGACAATGCTAGAGTGAATTACGGGAGATACAACTCTGTCTTCCAGAAACTGAAAGAGAACAACAATTGCATTTTGAAGGCAAGCTGAGTGGCCCACATCGTTCACAACAGTGCAAAACACGCAGGAGATCGGCTACATATCGACATCGAAAATGTCGTCAACAAGACCTTTAGCCACTTCTCCTCATCTGCCAAACGCATTGAGGAACTTAAATCAATTCACACCTTTGTGGAGACAGAGTACCAGTCCCTGCTTAGACATGTGCCCACAAGATGGCTGAGCTTGTGGCCTGCAGTGAAGAGGCTTCACGACAGCTGGGCTCCTATCAACACCTACTTTCTCTCATTGGGAGAAGACGAGTGCCCAAAGTCACTATGGCGGCTGTTCAAGGATGACCAGGATGGTGAGGGAAACCCCCTTGATCTACAGGTAATTCATTTTAATTGCGCTCAACTTTTTTTTTTCATCTAAGTATTATTACATGAAACAGGGATTAGAGAAATGTTGATAATGCAAACAGTGTCAGCACACAGGATCATTGACTCTCCTTACGTCTTTTAGGTTTACCTGTCCTTCCTCAGCAATGCGCTGAAGATTTTCCACGACACTGTGCTGGTGCTGGAGCGAGAAGATGGGACTGTCTGTGAGCTCTACAATATGATGTTCACCCTAAAAACCAAGCTACAGCAACAACAGAGTGATGGTTTCTTTGGGGCCCAGACGGGTGTACTCCTCCAGCAGTTTCCAGACAGACAGGCAGCTGTGCTCAGGGAGGACATGTGCAACTTCTACCAGTCCTCCCTCACCTACCTGGATTAAAGGACTGATGTCTCAGCAGGATCTGGAAAAACTAATCCATGCGTTTATATTTAGTAGAATAGATTACTGCAAAGGTGTTTTCACATGTCTGCCTAAAAAGTGGATCAGACAGCTGCAGCTGATCCAGAACCTGCTGCCCGCGTCCTCACTAAGACTAAGAAAGTAGAGCACATCACCCCAGTTCTAAAGTCCTTACACTGGCTCCCTGTATCTCAGAGAATAGACTTTAAAATACTTCTGTTAGTCTATAAATCCTTAAATGGCTTAGCACCTAAATACATCACAGACTTGTTATCAGTGTATCAACTTTCCAGACCACTAAGGTCTTCTGGCTCCAGCCTACTTCACATACCTAGAACCAGAACTAAACATGGAGAAGCAGCATTTAGTTCCTATGCTCCGTTTATCTGGAACAAACTTCCAGAAAACTGTAAAAGTGCGGAAAGCCTGAGTTCTTTTAAATCAAGATTAAAAACACATCTGTTTAAAATTGCCTTTGACTGTTCTAGTTAAACAGTTTTACTGTTTTTAATGTTCTTTTTTGTTACTACATTCTATCCCTACTTGCTTTTATTCTATTTTCTATCTACATTTTATTATTTTGGTTTATCTTAATCATGTAAAGCACTTTGTATTGTCTTGTACTGAATTGTGCTATATAAATAAATTTGCCTTGCCTTGCCTTGCCTTACCTGGAGCAGCGCTATGACTTCTCAGACTCCAACTACCAGAAGAAATTGGCTAGCCTGGCACTAAAGAAAAGCCCATTTAACTTCTCCCATCTCTGTGAAGCTGTAGAGGTCCTGCAGCTAAGCAAGAAGCTGGACATGGATGCGCTATATGATGAGTATTGTGTCGTTCTGCTGCACCAACAGGCCATCGTGCAGTCTGGAGCTTCAGTTGTGGAGAAGTGGGCCACCTTACTCAAGCACACACACACACCAAACATGACAGCATTAGCTTCTTTCCTCTTGAGTGTACCAATCACCAATGCTTCAGTGGAGAGGGTCTTTTCACTGATGACAGGATGCTGGACGGACACAAGGAACAGATGTTCGGTAAACCTCATCAAGTCAGAAATTCAGGTGAAGAGCAACTTCACATTCAGTTGCAAGGACTTTTACACTTATGTAGTGAAAGAGAAGGTTCTCCTCAAAGCTGCACGCTCCAACAAGAAATACAACTTCAAGAAGAAACCTGAAGGTAAGAAACCTAGATATGTAAGACCCCATTTGTCTAAGATGAAGTTTGATTGATTTTGAACATTGGTGGGACAACAGGGGTGCAAATGTGTCACTTCTAGGAAACAGTAGCCTTTTAGGTCAAAATATGTCATTGTTTTGCATAGGATTGTATCTTGGCACCTTTTTATATTGTTGTCACCTTGTGATGGTGATGGGTTTGCACTCCTCTGTCTATACTGGAAAACCATTTGGAAGCTTATCATAAATTAATTCTGTCTCTTATCTTTCTTTCTTATTTGATTCCGATGCTGGTGAAATGGTTTGAGTCCTAAAGGTGACCCCAGAGCACTGAACAGTTGGTTTTTTCCTGCGCCTGCTTTTACCAACAACCAAGTTCACCATCCTTCCTCCCCCTTCTCGTTCTGTGAACCTCTGGAGTCGTGAGTTAACACTTTTTTCTTTTTACAGTTCCTGTGGTGTAGAGCAACTACAATTCCTGTTAATCCTTTAATTTTGAATTATAATTTATTTAAAGTGAATAACTTGTAATGAAAAATAAATAAAATTAAATAGCTAAAGTAAATCGGAATTGGAAGTGCATCTGTTCATTGAATGTTCAAAGTATTATGAATCTTTATTTAGAAAGAAATACACATTGGTTGGCCTATCCATGAGCATACATCAGCAATTACACATGTTTATGGGACTAGGGCATTATTAATTATTAATATACCATGTAAGGTGGTATGTGCTAGAAATGTGTAAACCACTATCAGTGAGTCTGCCCGTGAGGTGGGGGCACCGCCGCGCCAAGCAGTGTCCCACTTTGTCCCTCGGAAACATGGACCGCGGAACGCATTTCAAATTGGTCGGGCCCATCAGTCCGGCGCGCATGCGCGAAAAACCCGGATGAAAGTGAACTACCCATTTATTTAACTTTTTTTTTTCTGACGTTCCAGCACACACGCCCCGGATTTATTTCCACTTACAATCATTATATTACAGCTAACACAATATTTACAGAATAAAAATACTTTAAAAAGAAAAGTCAAACTCACCCCTGCTCTAAATATTCCCGAAAAAGTGTCTCTGTCTGTCATTATGCTGGATGAAGTCCCTGGCTATCCTCAAAGCATCCACTATGGTCAAAAGATCCCTGTGTGTGGGCGCACATCAAGCTATTTAGTCTTTTCTGGGTCATTGTTGATCTCAGATAGGTCTTGATACGACGGAGGGACGAGAAACACCTCTCAGCACTTGCAGTGGACACAGCCTTAAAGCTAACGAAGCAAACGAAGCTAACGAAGTAGCGGTCATTTTGTTTACATCACATGACACAATCAGCCAATAGGGTAGTTCACGCGTGACGTCAGCGCTACGTCCAGGTCCGGCGTGTAGACACTTGTCTACTACATGACAAAACGGGTGATTTAGAGCGTACTTTTAGTTAGTTTATTTTTGGAATCTAAACAGTGCCTACGACTTGTTGTGCTCCTGGTTGCACACAGAGGCATTCCAAATCGTTGGATGTACGTTTCTGTCGTTTACCGAAGGAGGAAGGTCGAAGAAAGAAATGGATATTTTCAATGAAAAGAGCGCAGGCAGACACTCCCAATGGACTGGGGGAGCCATCATACTAAGACAGAATTTGCAGTCTACACTTCATATCCAGTAAATACAACTTAATTCTGCTCTAGTCATTGTTCTACTTAAATAGCGGCGGAGGGGAGGTGGCGATCGCTAGACGGGCCGGAGAAGCGGCTGCTACAGCAGCAGCAGCCGCTTCTGCGGCTGTCTGAAGCAGCTTCTCTGTTTGCGTCCGCCATTGTGTTCGCCTTTTGCCTACCAGTCGCGCATGCGCGAAAAACCCGGATGAAAACAATAGCAGCGAACTACCCTATACATTTTTAGATGGGATGATTTATCGCTTTCTCATTGGAGAATGATGCTGCTGCCATAGACTATTTTGCATTTGAAAAAATAGCTATTGAATAATTTAATTTAATTTATATATATTATTTTACATGTTTGATCATCAAAAGTAGGTAGGGCCGCGGCCATACCGGCCCTACCGGTTCTGCGGTCCTTGCTCGGAAACATACCCCTTGTCCCCCCTTAGGCTTATTACCAGGTGGTCACCTTAAAGGCTGTGCTTGTTCAAGTCCATGATTTTGGCAAAACTCTACTGCAGCATTAAGGGCACAAATAAGCAACAATAACCTACAGATATGTACTGTAGGTCTTTAATTGTAAATAAAAAAGGATTGGAATATTCATTGCAATGGAATGTGTTGTTATGTATATGCTCTTTTTTGTAAATAAGAAACACCTTTAGTGTCTCACAATGTAAGCAGGATAGTATGTAAGTAGGATATAATGTAAGTTTATATAATATAATGCCATTAAAATGGGTAGTTGCATTTATCTTATTAATTGTAAGATACATTCTACATTCAAAGTCAAAACCACCTTTCACTGGTGTTGTGCAGCAACAATAAAAAAATTAAAACAGCTTTGCTAAGGTAAATTGTATTGTGTTATTGTGTGAAGGTCAAACACTTTGATATTCATTAAAAAGATTGCTGAAACTGACCCTGACTTTGTTTCTGTCCTTGAATACTTGCCATGAAGCCAAGCTGTTTAAAATTCTGGCAACTATGCCGCCAAGAAATTGTAGAGCTGCAAAATCAGACTTAAAGTTTGGCTGAAATATTGCTTGTTTGCTAATATTTCATCCTATGCATTTTAAAGAAAAGCATTTCTGAAAGTCAGACATTATAAGATCACCTCATTTACCAAATATTGTTAGACTATAGTTTTGAATTTTGTTTAATACAAGCAGGAGAGGCTGTATTGTCAGACAAAATGTCCAAAAGTCACATCTATGAATTAGTTTATAGATTGATTTACTTAGAAATCTGAAATGTGTAAGGTTCTTTGTGTTTATTTTCATTCCTTTCAACAGAATTCAACACAACCACCATTATAGCCACTGACAGAGGAACTAACAGATATTTAGTACTGCATTTTTATAGCACCTCAGTAATTCAAGAGTAAGCTAACTTTTCTCCTACATTTAATAAGTAAAGCTAAAAATCTACTATTGTGTACTAAAACCTACTCAACTTTGAACCTCAGAGCTTACATGATCTTTTAGATGCAATATTTATCATCTGAGCAGTAGATGTTACTTATTTTGTTTGCATACTTACTTAAAGTAGGAAAGATTAAGTACTAAAGCAATTGAATTCAATGAATGTTGCCTAAACCAGACATTTAGACAAACTGTATAGAAGGACACAAAACACTTTTAATACCTGAAGTTCAGAAGTGTACAAACATTTCCTTGGTATTTTGTAAAATTGACTTTAAACGTTGTGACTCAGCTTCTCACAAATGTTTGAGGGAAATGAATTTGTTGACCATAAGACAGTTTATAGCTAATCTGGCAGTAACCTCTGATAATCATTGCTCAGTGTGTTTGCTTGGTTTAACTGAGCTGGACACAATGCTCCAGCCTGATAAGAAAAACAACCCTATAAGCCTGGTGTTTTCATGGTTTTACAAATATTAACACAAAAGCTTAACTAATATTTGTGGACAGGTAATATATTGTCATGGCATTAATATAGTTTAAGAAAACAGCACAGTACAGTTATAGCAACTACAAAAGTTGCAAATGACATCAATGAAGCCTTGGATGCTAATCACTACTGTGCTGCTCTTTTTATTGACCTGTCGACGCAATTGACAATGTTGATCATACTAGCTTTTGTCAAAAAATGTCAGATATTGGTTTATCAGATAATGCTGTAAGTTGGTTTCTAATTATCTGTCAAATCACAGAAAATGTGTGCAACGCAGTAGCAGTGATGGGCAAAGCTAACCAAAAAGTTTGCTTCACAATCTCATATCATGCAAACAAAAATATTAGCTTCACTACCGTTAAATTGATGATAAATAATGACATTTGATATAGGCAACACTAGCCGCAAACCGCAAACGAATGGCTGTCACTCACATGGCACATGACAAATGTGCACAGCACTGCATGTTTGAGGGGATAGCTGTTTGATAAATGACTTTTGAATTTTAAGTTTTACAGGACAATGGAAACATTTGAAAACAATATCCTATCTCTCTATGCCCATGCAGTGTGTGTGGGCTGGAAACCAGTGATGCCAGTTCTTGCATGTTGTGCAATTAAACACTGTTTAAAGTTATTTGATGTTTGATAAAAACTTTGTCTGTTAAGTATTGTCTGGTGATGATCAGCTCTAAAGCTGATATCAGGACAATTGTTGAAAGGGATGAATTCGAGCACTAGCGATCTTTTAACAGCAAACTCTGCAGACACGTAAAATAAATGAGTGACAACTTATCTTCAAGTTCAAGAATTTAATAATAGAAATATAATGAACATCCAGAGAACATCACTATATAATGCTGCTTATCTGAATTAATATTATATTTTGTTTAACAAATCCTCTCCGCTAGGCTAGTGAAACTTAACTACAAAGCAAAATGAAGACAAAAAAGAAGCTAAGCTAAGAAACTATTTGCATGCAAAAGAAACAAAAGACAAAACAAAAGTGGTTGGTCATAATCAGATTAATTCAGTGAATCCTGGTTCACTGCAGATCTGATTTAAAGAGCATGGAATGATCTTAAATTAGCTTAATTAATTTAGAACAACATTTGGCATGTGTTTCAATCCATTCACAAGGCGACTCCTGAGTAAACAAAACATTATTTGATGAAATAACATTTTGTTTGAGTTAAAGGACCAAAGTTCATCTTAATGAATGTGAATTGAGGTTAAATTAGCTTAACTAATTAAGAACAACATTTGGCATGTTTTTAACCCATTCACAATGCAAATCCCGAGTTACACAAAACTTTTTTTTGTGGGGGGGAATTTGTCGCGGCTCTAGTGGCTCGCTTTTCATGAAAGTAGGCAGACAGGAAGGAGTTGGAAGAGGGGGAGAGACATGCAGCAAAGGACCGCGGGTCAGATGCAAACCCGGGTCGGCCGCGTTAAGGCCTAAGGCCTCCGTACATGGGTTGCGCTACCCGCTGTGCCACGTGTGCGCCCCACAAAACATTATTTGAGGAAATAACATTTCAAAGAATGATTTGCTCAGTAACATCATTACTTTAGGGACGCTCGATTTTATTAATGCGATTCTACCTCCGGGAGCTAGGGGTCGCTGCAGCGATCGGTCGCTAAAATCGGTTACTCCTAAAGTTAAACAAAATGCCTTTAAATAAATATTACCGCATTACGCTCATAGCACTATCGAACGATTGCGGAGTGAAACAAACAACCTTATGCTTTAAAACAAGCTCTTTTTGAATGTCTGGAACAGAAAGTTACCAGAAGCTAATAGCCGTTTTGGCAAGTGGATTATCGGCACTAACTTTAAAAGTTTCGGCTTTTATTTTAGTCATAATGAGTGAGCTGGTTAACATAAACATCAATATACCATCAGTGTATGAAACCCCTGTGGAGATAACGTTCGTTATAACCATAAAAACACACTCAAATCACATCGGTAATGACATGGTACCGAATGCTAGCATGAACTACGCCCGTTAGCTCTTTGTGCTTAAAAACAGCATGTACTCATTACACAAACATTTCCAAATGAACCATTTATTCTTTCCCTTTGGTTTCTCTGCCGGTTTGATTTGACTTCAACCCTTTGTTGAAGTCTGATAATGAAGGCAGAGGAGACATTCAAGGGAGTATGATTCTCCGTCTGGCGCTATTTCTCCTTCTCTGGAGAAGGAGAAAGTAGTTGTCGTGGGGGGTTTAGCCCCGCTCTGTTGTTGTGCGACGCAATAACCAGAAAAAGGAGTTCTGCTGGAAAAAAGCAAACCCCAAAAAAGCAACTTCACATTCAAAAACAACCCAAGAAACCGCAACTGCTGACTCACGAAAGTTACAAGTGACTTTAGATAAAAAACAAGTCCAAAATTGCTTATAATAAGCGGACTATGCAACACTAAAGCTCACATGAACATCCCTCATGGATTGTATGAAGTTTTAAAGTGGCTGACAAAAAGACGCTTTAAGACCAGCAGGTCTGGATGTCTGAACATCCACACCTGCTGGTTTCAGGTCTGGATGTTCAAGTGTTGGATCCTTACCACCGAGGAAATCTAGAGACCACATTTAGGTGTCTTTGGTCAGATTTCCCAGTAAAGTTCTTTGGGTTACAAGCTTGTATGCAACACTGACATTTCTCTGCAAATCTCTGGGGTTTTGGAAAATCAATGGAAAAAACTCCCTTCATATGATCATGATCACCATATCGCTAGTCACTCCAGAAGATACCAACATAGCAGCGGTGTTTTGTTGTTGCCATAATATGTCTATTGAGGTAATATTCAGAACAGATCTGTTCACTATTTGACTCATTTCAAGTAAACTATTCAAGCGTTACCACTCTGCTTGTACAATCATAAGATGGCCGCGACACATACGTCATTATTTCAGGAATGCCTTGTGGCAGCAGGGACTCAACAAAGAAGCTAGGTGAACAAGAGCATGCAGTGCATAATACCCATGTGCACACCCAGATAATACAAAACAAATCACTCTCTCATGAACTGACTAATGGAACCTGTAGAGACAATTGCAGAATATAGAGGACATTTATTTTTACATGTTAGGCAGTTATAAGGTAAAGAAAAAAATTAACCTTTGTGCAATGATCCTTTAAGCATTAACTTAAAGTTGGCCAGTTTAGTATGAAGAAGTATACTTGTTGGTAAACTGCAAGTATACTTGCATCACTGTACTTAGTAAACTTGGAAAATATACTTTAGAATACTTAGGTATGCTGAATGACATGTACTTGAAGTGTCCTTTTTTTGGTAAGGGAAATCTTGTTTTCATTACCTCAAGCCTTGTAAGAAGAACAGCAAACATGTGGAAGAAGGTGCTCTGGTCAAATAATACCAAAATTGAACCATTTGACCAATTGAAAACATTTGGTGGAAAACTAACTTTGCACTGCAAGCACCATAAGCATGATAAAAAAAAAAACTTGTGGCAGCAGCATTTTTCTGTGGGAATAGTTTTCTTCATCAATGATTGAGAAGTTAGTCAGAATTTCAACTGATTTTCAGAAGAGCTAGCCATCCAGTAGGACTGGGCTTGAACATTTTTGCAAGGGATTGACAAAAATCGATTTTGATATGTAAGCTTGATATAGCCTGATAAGTAATATGTATTACTTTCAAAGTTCAAGTGATGTAAACATTTTTGTTAAGTACTGTAAATACCCTTTAGAAGAATTAACAATGGCTTAAGGGTTACATATCATGTTTTTAATGCCTTCCTTTTCACATTAAAGGAGCAATAAGCGATGTTTCACAACTAGATGGTGCTTGAGCGCTATCTGTACACCAGAACATTATATAGTGCTCAAAAAAAAAGGGAACACTTAAACAACACAATGTAATTCCAAGTGTTCCCTTTGGTTTTTTTTTAACAGCATATATGACAAGCCATGCATCACGCTTCAAGCAAGAGCCTCGCTCCAAGTTGCCACACAGTCCCTCCTTCCCTTCTCACACGTCGCCTTCTATGTGTATAATTGTAAAGGACAAAAACAGCAAAACAGCATCACCTTTTGGAGGAAAATTTCTAGTGAATAAGTAAGTAACTCATAACTTGATAATGCTGTTAGCAAGAGAACATTTTGATCTGCTCTCCGTCATGTTGCTCCAAAACTGTGCTGCTCTGATAGCGGTATAGCAGGGAGGGGCTAAGCCCTGAGTGGCAGCTGTACACATGCATGTACATGCATGGTCTGACCCAGCAATGTAAACAGGAGACTGGAGAAAAACACAGAGACCTGCAGTGTGAAGTCATACCATGGTCCATCTGAAATAATACGCTTAGTTCTTCACATTATTACATTTTAGTTTTTTCTATCTAAAATATTGAAATGTTACTTATTGCTTCTTTAAATAATTCAGTTGGGATTTATATAAACTGGAACTGCAATGCTTTGGTCTGAATTCCTCATTATTGTTATTGCTTCTCTTTTGCCCATCCTGTGAGGTGTGACTGAGAGCAACTTGTTTGGTGTGGTCTCTTTAAATGCAAAGGACGCACTTCTTAACCTTCCCTTGTGGTAGTTGTGTGTTCACAAACACATGGGAATCCATCTTGTCCCGCACCCGCCTAAACAGTTTGGCGCTTACCCCAAACGGGTCGGCCAATCAAGTTGCAGTATTATGGTTAAAGGAAAGACATATAACTGTGATGAAGACAAAAGCAGCTAAGCCCACCGCCACATCAAAATAAACATGGCAGTGCAGGAGGATACAGGTGTAGCTGCTGCTATCACATCTGTTTGTCAAACAACAAAAACTCCTTTGACCAGCGTAACCTGTGGTGTCCCACAGCACCTGATGCTTACAACATTTTCATTTGTTCCCGTGACCGTCTAAAACCAACCTTCGATAGCTGGTTTTAGCCAGCTATGGCTAAAACCAGCTATCAAGGTGTTGCTTTGTGCAATCAGCTCGGAACGTTCTCCTTTCCCCGAATGGATTAGAAGGAAGTAGTCCCAGACTGATAATGTGCAGAATGGAGAGTGCTACACATGATCAGTCTGGCTTGCCAGGTTAGGTACTTTACATTCTGCCCACCATCCAGAGTGTTCCACTCCACCCTATTCTGCCATTTTTGTAGTATGTTGGGGGACAGTGTACGGAATTGTGTGAGTTAATACATCCAACAACCAAACAATTTCACTTATCCACTTGTAGCTTTGGCCTTCTTGAACTTTGACCAATTGTTGCAAAAAACATTGCATGCATGCATTTATGAAATTAGCAAGATGGAAGTCCATGACTTTGTTTAGTAGTTCTGCAGCAAATGTGACATAATTGATGTAGTGACATGGCTGTTAGTAGGGAATAAGGAAACTGAAAAGCTTGAAAAATATAACCCAAACAATATTTAAGGATATCTAATTAGTACCTGGACAAACTAAATTCAAATTTTCTGCAGTCCTACAGACTCCAAGTAAACAACAAAATGTATTCAAGAGCTAAAAAAGTGGATTTTCGTATGATATCGCTTTCACTGTTTTCGCTTATTAATTTGTGCTAAATATGTCAACACAGAGCCCAACAGAAACTGAACAAAGACTGATAATGCATAATGGAAAGCTAAAAAGACAAGCATTTTATTGAAAATTGGCAGCCGTGATTTTGGTTTACTTTATACATTTGCAGTAAAGATTTATTTGACCTTTAAGTAATTTTGACTGTCTATTAGGGTGTGGCCATAGCAAGTAGTATTTTTAAACAGAAACTCCAACTGATCAGTTGAAATTATAAGTTCTATAATGCACTTAAAATATTCACATATTTGACTAGATTCAGTCCTTTCAAAAAAGCATGAAGGCCTGCTGGTTTATTGTCTATAGTGACCTCATTACCCACAACAACCACAACAGAGAAAGATTTCAAACAAACAAGGAAAAAAAAAGGCTGCTAGCAAAGACAGGGAATCCTCAACTCTCTGTTATAATTATCCAGTGTTCAGCAGATCCTCACATATTGTTCAGCTGCCCTGACGAGGACTGTGAGTGGTTACACTGAATCTGGGTCAGTACTGGCCATATCAATAATGACATATGCAGTCTGAATTATTCTTGGTGGATGAGGATCAATAGTGCACTGTTGTCACGCATTTACAGTCACCCCTGGCCTTTGTGGATGAGCATTAAGTGGACCTAAAAGCAAATGGAGAAGAGCAATGGTATTTAGAACGGGATTGCTGCAAAGCCATGTACAATGCAGATGACTCTCCCTGTGGCTCTACGCTTCTCCAGGAGTGAATGCTGCTTATCAGGACTTTGATGCAATCAACTGGTTTCCTTATATAGGACATTTTTGACCAATCTGTATAATCTGATTGAATTTGACTTTGTAAAGCGCATTGAGATAACATGTTTCATGAATTGGCGCTATATAAATAAAATTGAATTCAATTCAATTGAATTATAATAAATCTTAGAGTGTAAATATGGCAGTACAAGGAGGAGTCTGTGTATTTATCTATCCTATACCAGTGTGTTAGAAAGATAAATCAAAGGAAAACGGACAATAACGCTGTTTCAGCTTTACCAGTACCAGCAGAGACAGAGAAAGAGAAAGCGACCTTCCAACAGTTAACAGGCATATTTCAGCATATTTTAAATCTAGGTAACACCTCTTTTTTTCTTGCCCATTTTCTTCAAAGTTTTGGGAGGAAGTTATCACCTGGTTTAATATAGGTCATGTTCTCATTTTTGATCTCCCACAAACTTTGTTGCATACTGAAGCTGTCCCTCAAAAATATCGTAATTTAGTAAATATTATTTTCATTTTAGGTAAATATCATATACATTGTAATAAATGGAAAAAACGTTTGCCTTCTGCAGCTGAGGCATTATTTTCAGTGTCTGGAACTATTGTCAGAAAGAAACTTTTCAATATGTGTTGTCCAAGTTCACATCCATCATGGACAACACCTTCCACCCCCTGCACCAGACTGTAGAGGAGCTGAGCAGCTCCTTTAGTGACAGACTTAGACATCCTGTCTGTAAAAAGGAGCGCTACCGCAGGTCATTTATTCCTGCTGCTATCAGACTTTACAATGCTGCACTGTAACTGCAACTGTGACCATAACTGTAATAATTAATGTGCAATAACTAATGTACAATAATCTAATTAATACACTGGGCCACAACCCGTGCAATAATCCTGATGTAGTGACTTCTGCTGCTATCAACACCTGAACATAAGTCAGCCCACATGTATGTATGTATGTACAAATGTATACAATGTATATGCACGTATATACGTGTAGGTACGTATGTATGTAGGCGCATAGATATATGTATATATTTAAGTATATAGATATGTTTATATATACATATATAGACCACTAAGAATGTAAATGAGACATTTACATTCCTATTTCCTTTTTTGTATTTTTTGGTATTCTTTCTGATCCATTGTATATATGAAGATTCACTGTATATAACTGAATGCACCTTCCCTACTCTGCACCTTCTTGTATGAGCCGATGTGACGAGTGAATTTCTCCATTGTGAGATCAATAAAGACTATCTTATCTTATCTTAATATCTTACCTGCTCATTCTTGCAGAGGACTGTCTTGTGCTCCAAAATATCGTTAGCACAAAAGCCTTGCTTTGTGATGTCTCTGTAACCCGCTTTGTTGTTAGTGCTGTCTTTACAGCAGCAAACCCGAAGCCATCCTGAACAGAACCACACATCAAACCCAGTCCTCCTTCCTCACCAGTATGGCCATCACATTCCTCTGTCCACCTCTGTTACAAACCTTGACTCAAATCTCACATTTGACACCCATATCCGCCACCTCTGTAAGGTCTCCTTCCTCCATCTTAAAACCATCGGCAAACTTTGTCCTTCCCTCTCCCAACCCGATGCTGAGAAGTTGGTCTGTTATGCCAGAAAGCTGTTTGAATATGATTATTATTAATTATAATTTGGTATTATAATTTTAATAATAGGTCATTTAAACTCAAATAGTAGCTATAACAAAATATGGTTCAAATGGTGGTGATTTCAAGGCTGTAAGCTTGTAATAATTAATACCAATAATGCATTTATTAATTAGCTGATCGGTTTCTGACTGATTAAATTTATCCAGCAAGCTATGAGAACCCCAATATAACTGCAAGTAGGGTTTAAATCGTTACTCTCTGTATTAATGTCAGATGTTAACTCGAAAAGAGATAATTCTGTATCTTGAAGAACCATGCAACACTGAATTGAAATGAACACAAACAATTACTGTTTCGCAGGTTGTTGCTTTATTGAACCAAAGCAATTTCCTGTTACAGTAATTATTCTTATTCAACAACCTTGGAAACTCTACTCATTACTAAGATAAACATGCGAAAATATATGAAAATTAAGGTAAAAATGGGTTAAAATAAGAGGCAGCAAATCTTAGTTCAACTCAGTTGTTTAAACATCACATTCAAGACGTCAACACGTGATGTAGCAGCATTGAAAGACAAAACAGCTTTGAGAATCCAATTGGACGCTTCAATGTTTTCCAACAAGCTAGCTAACAGCTTAGCTACGCTGCACCTTCCCAAGATGGCGACTATGACGGCACGCAACCTACGACCTTGCGTGATACGTAAGGGGGAGGTCTTAATGATGTAATCAGCGCTTACGCTAATATGGGGTGTGCCTTGGTCCTGAATGAGGAATTCAAAGGAAGGGCGCGGACTGAAGATTCAGACAAAGCGATTTAACTGATAAGAAGAAAGAAAAAAAGAGAGGAAACAGGAAAAAGATGGAAAAATCGACCCGCGGTGGAGTCACTTATGAACCACAAATCAGCACAGCCAAAATGACTTACAAAATGCATGCACATACATGAAATATTCAGCAGTTAAAACAAAAGTCCGTCTTGGAGTAATTAAGCATTAAACTAAATCCTATTAAGTTTCTGCCCAGGCACGAAAATATTACCTTATGGGTGAAAAGTGAAATAAAATAAAAAAAGGGGAATCTTTCTTTACTCTGACGTTTCCTCGGCGGGTGTCCTAGAGCGCTTCGAGTCCGCGAATCTGGTTCAGCTTAGGCGGGCCGGTGCGTGAAACGGGAGGAGAAATCCCTTCGTCTCTCTGGGCTCTTCGGGTGCTTTGTTTGGCCAAAACGAAAGCGTGGTCCCTTTACGATCACCGGGAGATAACGGCTCTCAGTCTTCGATCGAAGTGGGTTCAGAAAGTACTTTTAAAGTCGACCTCCTGCTGTGATTGGAGCAGGGAGGGAGTTGCTTCGGTCAATCTCGGACCAGCAAGAAAATCGAGCACGTGGCGTCTGGGGGTTGAATCCCACGGGATGAAACAGCTGTGGTATCTTCTCGGGATGGCGGTGCGCCAAACGAAGGATGAGCGCAGCACGTCCATCGCTTATAAAACCCTCCATTGTAACGTTATCTTGTCGCTTCGTTGTTAGGGTCGGCGGCCATTTCGGGCTGTGTTGCATGATGGGAGTTGGTGGTCATTTTTACCACATTGCATCATGGGAAATGCAGTCTGTCACGTCCCGAACTGGCATTACATACCCCTCTTTAGCTTTGAAGAGTGGGATGCTGGTCTTTAAAGCTACAACCAAGTCCATTCTGGGGTGACAAAAATCCGTTGTGCATGAGTGGAACAACCTAATAGTCCTTTTAGAAGTCCTTCGGGATTCATGCAGCTCAGTTCATCATACAAGAGGAAAAAATAAAGCATTTATTGTGCCTGGGTCAGTGACCTAGCCTGGGCAGGACTAAGCTATAGCTAATAATTTCTATTGGCTAATAAGGCAAACAATAATAGTAAAAAAAAAGAAATGCAAACTTCACAATCACCATTGTCGATACATTCATTGGTCATCAGGTTTGTAACTTTGAACCAAGGAAAGGAGAGAGGAGAAGGGGAAAGGAAAGAGACAGCGGTTCGTAGTCTAATCAGCTTGTGGCCTTTGAGGAGCTGATGTTACAAACCTGGGGGTGACAAAGATGAGGGTGTCAATCCTGGTTTGCAACTGTTTGATCTGCTTGTATGTTGCATACACCATTGCGGTGGTGATGGCCCGTCCAAATACAAGGAGAACCACAATACTGGTCATAATGTGAGTGTAGGTCGACTCTGTAGCTCTGGGGAAGCGAAGCAGAGGGACCGAGCTCAACTCTGATGGGGTGAGACTGAATTTAATCAGCTGGGTGCCTGCAAGTGAAAGTTGTCTTTCAATGGCGACATCAATGCTATGCATTGTTCTCCTCGGCAGGGGCGGAGTTAGGCTCCGTTCCCAGTGAGGAGAGTTTCGTGGACGGTTTGATTTGGTTCGCATGAACCCATTTGTACTCTGGACCTTGGCGGGGCTTCTGGATTTTTATCCGGTAAGCTACCGGTGAGAGTTTTCCAACGATTTCGGAAGGACCTGCCCAGCTTGGAAGAAACTTCCTGGACTGACCGGATGGCTGGGTAAAACGGAAATAGACAACCTTGTCTCCCATCTCATATTCCCTATGGGACGTTTTCTGATCGTAGTAGGCTTTGGCACCTTGCACGCTGGCTTCTAGGTTCTTTTGAGCCCACGCGAAAGTCGTTCAAAGATGGTCTTATAAATCGGTGACATACTGGAGTGCCGTTTGGCGGTTGTCACACTGACGTCTTCCTGCTGGTAGATGAGATGCAGGGGAAGGGTCATTTGCCTCCTTGTCATCATCTCAAAGGGTGTCACCCCTGTGGAACATTGTGGGGTCGAGCGGATGGCCATTAGGACCAGGGGGAGCTTTATGTCCCATTCCTTGTCATGACTGTTGACATATTTCTTTAATATGCTGACCATGGTGTGGTTCATTCGCTCTACCTGTCCCGATGACTGCGGGTGGTAGGGGATGTGGAATTTAACTTCCACGCCCAACATGTTGAAATGCGCAGTCATAACATTTGATGTGAAATGCGTTCCTCTGTCCGAGTCGATGGACAGGGGAAAGCCCCACCGGCTGAAAATGTGTTTAGCAGCAGGACTGCTGTGGTGACAGCAGTGTCATTTGATGCCGGCAAACATTTGACCCATTCTGTGAAGCTGCATATTATTGTCAAAAGATATTTGTTGCCTCTTGACGATTTGGGAACTGGACCGATCCAGTCAATCTGCAGATGTGACCATGGAAATGTAACCCCCCTTCGCTGAAGCAGGGCTTGGTCTAGTGGTCGTGTGGGTTGTAACTGGCAGCAGGTTAAGCAGCCCTGTACATACTCCTGGGTGTCCTGGGCCATTGAAGGCCGGTACGCCACCTGTTGGAGAGTTTTCAGATTAGCTTTGTAGCCTCTGTGTCCTCCTACTGGTGAGTCATGGACGTGTGTCAATATGATCACACAATCGTTAGAATCTTTGAACTGAATCGGTTGAAACTCATGGAGCAGCTCTTTAAGTGCTGTTTTCTCCGTTTCAGCGGTCAGTGCATCAGCTTTTTCCAGCTGCTGCATAATTTCTGCTTCAAAACCAGGATAGGGCTCAGTGGGTGAATCCCGCTTCTCTGGTTGATTTGGTGCTGGTTCGGTTGGGTCGGTTGCTATCGCATACACCAACAGGTTTCATTCAGTTTCAAGTGTTGCACCACAAATGTATCCAGCAGGCCGAGCTTCATGTCGCCTGATCTGGATCATGTTGGAAGGAAAAGTAAACACGGTGTCTGGAGAGTCCTGTCTGCCGGTCAAGGATAAGGGCAGGTCTCCAATGACGGGAATGCTCAGCTCAAAGTCGTGGAAGGAGCTTTTGATGAGCACCCCAAGAGGTTTCTTCTCCACAACTTGGATCGCCATGTGGGTTGGATTCTCCACCAAAAGGTAAACTGAGCGGTTGTTCAGCTCAAGCAGGGGTGTGCCCCGGATTACAAGGTTTGACTTCTGGAAGTAAGAAAGCTGCTGAAAGAAAACCTGTGTGCTCTGTATTTGTTGTGCTTTCATGATGACTAATCTGATAGGTACACCTGCAGTCTGTGGTGGTATTAGCACGTTCGTTTCGCTAGCCACCTGGCAAGCCTGTGGGATGGTTTGCCCTGATCGCAGGACTTCAGGGCTGCTCAGGAAGGAACTTGGGGTCGCATGAGCTTGAGCCCACAGGACCTGGTTACAAGTGTCCAGCTGTGCCCCTAGTCGTACCAGAAGATCAGCACCAACAAACACTGGAGGATGTAAATTCTCCACAATGCTGAAAGGATGAGAGAGCTGTCTTGTGCCAATCTGTGCATAAAGTATGCACACCCCCGTTGCTTTCAGAAGCCGGCGAGGCCAGTCTGCTGAGAGCAGGTAGTGGCTGTGTTTTGTTTCAGCCAGATTGGGCTTTTCACGGCACAGAGAGCTGTACAGATCTCTGCTGATCGCAGATTTCTCTGACCAAAGAGCCAGCAGCACGTCTGGCATGAATGTGCTTTCCAGGTGCACGCCTTCGGCCACTCTGGGGTTATAGGGTTCAACTCCAGAGTGTTTAAGCGAGCAGAGGAAAGATGTGTGGCTGCAGAGAGAAGTTCTCTGATCACCGGGAAGCGGTGGTGCGCCAGAGGGCTTGGAGATCGGCTCTGTTGGAGGCAGAAACGGTGCCAAGAGTTCTTTGGGCTCTTCTGAGCAGGTCACCTGGTGGATAGGGATGGACGGTCCACTTCCAGAAGTAAGAGGCTTGGGGGTACCCCCTTGGGCCCAAAGATGACCATGATGGCAGTCGATGAGTGGAGCTAACCTGTTTAACAGATTCTGACCAACAAAAAAAAAGGTTCTGTGTCCAACGTGCACATGTAGATGGGGTGCACCAGGGTCATGTCACGGAAAGTGATGTCTAACCACGCCTGTTTGGTGATGCATGACTGATCCTGAGTGTAGCTAGTGATGCCCACGTTACAGGTCTCCACCTGGAATGGTTTCCCAAGAGACATCATAGCTCTGGTCACCTCATCAAACAAATCTGAGCGCATCAGACTGATCTCTGAACCTGTGTCTAAAAGAGCATTTGCAGTTACACATTCTCCTATAACTGTGGAGCAGTATAAACGATGCGCGTTTTCACGGTGGTTTAGCTCACCTAGAAACCTTAGAAAAGGGTTTTTCTGATCACCTGATGATGGGATTTTAGAAGGTTGTTGGTGATTTTTTGGTTGGTTCCCCCACTTAACCAGATAACTCTGTTAGAGGAGGGAGCCTGGTCCACATCTAGTTATGCTGACGCAGGTTTTGGGTCTGGCTTCTCTGGAGGGTCAGCAGGATTAGATGATGGCTGGGATAGTGGCAGCGCGATCTGACGTATGGTTTCGGCTAGCAACCTGCGAAAAGTCTCCTCCATCTCCTTTCTCATTGACTCTTCCATGCGCAGGTTCCAGCCTTTGTTGTCATGTGTGCTTTTCGGCTTTCCTGGCCTGTCAGTTTGCTTACCGTATCGAGCTGGATCCGGCCTGTGCCATTTTTGAAACCTTTCACCTTCCACGCTGTCGTGCTGACCTCTCCTGTCTTGAGAAGCTTTCTTCTCCTGCGGACCGAAACCCTGTTTCTTGAACCCAAATCTAGTTTTAGGTTTGGAGGGAGCCATCTCCTGTCCCTCCAAACCTAACCTCTTTTCTGGTTCTGCCTGAATCTGTAGAACCCTGTTACCACTGTCAGCTCCTTTGTTGGGCCGGATACGTGTTTCCCATGCAACCTGCGCGTATTTCCTGATTTCCTGCATGGTAAGTCTCTTGGTTCTACAATGCATGGTAACCTCATAACGCACGCTTTCATGAAGGTTATGGAGGAACAAAGATTTGAAAGTGTGTTCTTCCTCCAAACCGGGGGCATTTCGTCCCTGAAAATAAGCAGCTCTCAAGCGACGGTATTACTCCTTCTGTGCTTCAGTTCTCTTTTGCTGAATAGCAAAAGCTCCAAGAGTCACAGAGGCTGGGTCTGTGAATACAGAATATTATTCCCTTAAAGCCTGACAAAGAGCTGAATAACGGTCACGTGTAGCTGGAGGGAGGCTTTCTATGAAAACATGGACACTTCTAGATGTGGTTTTCCAGATAAGCCTCAACTTTTACCGAGCACAGGGATTATATAAGTCTAGCAGACAGCGCTCTATCTCTCTGAGAAAGTCATCAATGGTGGATTCTGTATTGCTAGGATCAAAACGTTCTATTTCTCGGGCCAGAGACTCAAGTTGACGCATCCGCAGTCCCTGTTCAGGGATCGGAGCTGGTCCATCTGAGTCCTCTCCTGACGACTCCTGCCTGCGGTAACCACGATGGGAGGGGAGCTCAAGCTCTGACCACCTACCTGGCATCGGCGGCTGTTTGTGGGATGCTGGGGGACCCTCTCTGTCATGAACTCTTGTCCGTGGACGCAGTTCAGAGAAGTGGGGTTCACCTGTGTCCCAGGAACGGTGCTCCTGTCGCCCTGGTGGGGAGGAAATATCATAGCAGATGGGAAGCAGGTGTTGTCCCATGATTTACATAATGGGAATCAGTCCTGTTTCCCGCCCTAAGTTGTTTAGGCACTTCCTTCGTATCACACTGCTATATCTGTCCTGACCTCCTTCGCTTACCCTTCGTTCAGAAGATTCCTGGGGGCCCAATTCATCCAATGTCCTCCAGGTGTGACCCTTACGCTTTCCTTTGGGGTTCTCACACTCAGATCCTTCTGTCTGTAAGCTAGCGTGATCCTCATCTAGCTGCTCCTCCTTGAGATGACAGCTGGCCTGCACATTTCCCTGTTCTAGCTCTCTGATTCTTTTCTCAGCTAAAACACGTCTCTCAATCTCTCTGTGACTCAGCTCAGTCTCTAGCATTAACTTTCGGTGGTATAACGCAGTGAGTTCACCTAGGACATCTGCTGCCAGCCTGTCCTTGCACTTTCTTTGGACCTCATCAACCAATTCCTGAATCCTTTGCTCACAATCCTCTATGTCAAACTGATCCTGTTCTAGGTCCTGTTCCTCCGGCGTCATTTTAAGAAATAAGCTAATGACACTTTGGGCCTCCGTTCCAACGGAGGGTTCTGAGCCTTCACCTCTTTGACTGAAGAAGCTTTGCTATCCAGTCTTTGTCAATTATGGATAGCAACACAACAATTGTTGCTTTGCACTACACAACAGCAACAACACTGTAGCTTAGCTTGGCGCTACAACAAGTAACAAATAACAACGCTATTCTAGCTTAGCACTAAACAACAACGAACACAACACTGTAGTTTAGCTGAGCGCTAAACAACTGCTAACCTGTTAAGTAGTTTAACTTAACTGTTAACAGCAACATGCACTATGACTGACACTTTACTGCAGTAAGTGTGTAAATATGTGCGTTTAATTCGGCTGCGCATAGGAAAATCAACCCTGTGACTTACAACTCCTATGTTCAGGAACGTTTAATATGCTTAATGTTGTGGCTTTGTTTGTAATCTAAGTTATTTAAAAACAGATGCTTTACACGTGTGGAAAAACAGCAAAGTGTTGGCAAAGAATGACAGTTAAAACTGCTAAAATTGCCAACTTAGTTTCAAAACTGCAGCTCAATTTTAACCACTTGTGATAAGCAGAAAGGGAAAAAGAAGAAAATAGAATTTCAACAAAAGAAACTTTTAATAATAAAAATAATATTTTTTTAATATTATTTTCTTTCAAATGAAATTAAAATGATAATCAATTGGGAAAAATAAAATATTAAAAGAAATAACCATAAAGAAAGTTTTTTTTTTAAAGAAACTGACTTTCAAATAACCATTAAAGTCTAAGTCTTGTACCGAAAAAATATCCTGAAAACCATTGAATAACTTCCAGAACAAGGTAAACTTTGAATATTCATGTATCAAAAGTGTTCCAATTAAGTTTAAATATGAAATATCGCACATTTTTTACACCGATTATGGTATTTCGCGTTTGAGTGCTGCCTCCGTTTACGATCGGCCATTTCTGACGTGTGACGTCAGTTCAAGAACACCGAGAACGCGCAAATCGAACTTGCATAGAAACACACATTGTTTACATTGTACAACCGGTACGGCGAACAAGGATATATATGGATGTTTTCCGGGATCTTCTTTCACACACCAAATATGCTGATCCATGTGTACTTTGAACAAGCGCTTATAAAAAATATCGCCAAAGTAATTACAAGATAAAATATCTTCTAGGTGCGTAGTTGGTGGCTGTAGTGTCGCTTATAGCCCTAGTGCAGACCGCGGTGAAGTTGGTTTGATATTGGACATTCAAGCTCCGCGGAGTCAGCGGGATCTAGCTCACGGTTGATCCGGTTGAAGGACTCTGATTTCGGCCAGCGTCTCTCAGCTGCTCCCTTCTCCCATACGCGGTAGGACCGTCAACAAATCTGATTTGATTTTTCTTTATCAAGAGTGCTCCGCTGACTCCGCGGAGCTTGAATGTCCATGTCAAACCAACTTCACCACGGTCTAGTGCAGGCCAGAAAGTATCGCTACATACTTGGCCGGTGGATCAAAAGGTCCGAAAGAAATGGGATAAATTCGTAAAAGAAAGGCGAAAGGACTGGATTGCCGGCAGTAACAAAAGTGTTTTATGCAATTCACACTTCACGAGCGAGGAAAGTCGTAGTGTTAGCAGACAGTGTTATTGCCGGATGCACGGTACTCGTTCTGTGTGTGACGTCACATATCGGATCGGCCGATTGAGGAATGTTCGGGCTCATTCGCCTATACAGCAAGTTTTATCGAAATTACTTCCAAACGGCGCACATAATTCACATATATATACATTTCTTTACTCTAGTGTCTATCAGTGTATATGCAAATGTATATGAGAGTCTATCAGTGAGGGTTAGAGTTCAATAAAGAGACAGCTCCGGGGAAAATGCTGTTCTTTAGTCTGCTGGTTCTGGTCCGGAGGCACCTGAAGCGCCTGCCAGAGGGCAGGAGAGAAAACAGTCTGTGGGCTGGGTGGGATGAGTTCTTAAGGATGCTGCGAGCTCCATGTAGGCAGCGTTTCTTCTGGATGTGCTCAATGGTGGGTAATGGAGTCCCAGTGATGTGCTGGGCAGCTTTCACCACCCGCTGCAGTGCCTTGCGCTCTGCAACAGTACAGCTACCATACCACACTGTTGCACAGTTGGTCAGGATGCTTTCTATTGCACAGCGGTAGAAGTTCACCAGGATAGTCGAGGATAGCTGATTTTTCCTCAGTGTCCTCAGGAAGAAGAGGCGCTGGGGAGCCTTCTTGACCAGGCAGGAGGTGTTGGTTGACCAGGACATGTCCGCTGAGACGTGGGTCCCCAGAAACTTGAAACTTGAGACACGCTCAACAGCCGTTCCATTGATGTGGATGGTGTCGTGCGGGCCTCTTGAATCTTTTCTGAAGTCCACGATGAGCTCCTTCATTTTGGTGGTGTTGAGAAGCTGGTTATTGTCAGTGCACCATGTGGCTAGGTGCTTGATCTCCTCCCTGTAGGCTGTCTCATCGTTGTTGCTGATGAGACCAATCACCGTAGTGTTGTCCGCAAACGTGATGGTGGAGTTTGATGCGTACACAGGCTTGCAGTCGTGGGTGAAGAGGGAGTAGAGAAACGGGCTTAGCACACAGCCCTGTGGTACACCAGTGTTGAGTGCGATGGACGTGGAGCAGTTGGAGCCTGATCGGACGTTCTGGGGTCTGTTGGTCAGAAAGTCCACAATCCAGTTGCACATGGAGGTGTTGATGATCAGGTCTCGAAGTTTGGCTATTAACTTAGCCGGGATGACAGTGTTGAATTCTGAGCTAATGTCAACAAACAGCATGCCTGCATAAGTGTTGTTATTGTCCAGATGTGTGAGCACAGAGTGCAGTGCCATGGAACCTGCATCCTCTGTGCTCCTATTGCTGCGGTATGCAAACTGGTGTGAGTCCAATGTGGATGGTAGCGAGTCTTTTAGGTGTGCCAGACCAGCCGCTCAAAGCACTTTATTACGATTGGTGTGAGTGCTACAGGGCGGTAGTCGTGCGGTAGTCGCACAATGGAAGTGCATTTGAAGCATGTTGGTACAGCTGCTTGGGCAAGAGACAGGTTGAAAATGAATTAGCTGTTATGAACTCATTTATGCCGGAACAAGATTAGATCTTCAGAGTCCTGGACAAATTGATTGAGATTGAGTAACAAAGCCACCATTGCTCTCGAGATTGTCAAATAACTACAAGCAACTCCACCAGTCAGGAGCGACCAGCCTGAGAAATACAGAAGCCATAAAGAACCCACAAGAAACTAAATCCATTGAGAACTTCTGAAGAAAGATTGACTGACATATAGCGCAGCCAAGAGACACACTGTTGACAGCCAGAATTATTTTGACAAGGTCAATGAGTTCCTCAGATCACAAGAAACTATATATGAACTAGATCACCTGAGAGACATTGTTGAACCCACCAAGGAGAAGGCCAAGATACTAAAGTGTGCCAGAACAAAGAAAACCAAGACCAGCAGTGATACAGCAGGCCGCATCATTTGTGGTGATCCTAGGCACAGGAAGAAATTGTGTTTCTGCAGAAGGTTTAGGACCAACCAAAAGCAATTGATATATCTCAGAAAAATGTTTCTATTGGGGATCTGGGGTTCTGGCACAACCCACTCTGCAAGACTATTGGAGGCATGCACCCGGACCTCTTAGAAGTCACTGTAATGGCCCATACACCAATTAAACACTTCACAAGACTCATGTGAGCTACACCAGTCAAGTGCAGTGAACTCACCTGAAAAGACCCAGTCTCCTGCCAGTGTCCTTACCATCAAGGAACCCAGTGCAATTAAGTCAGTAACAGCAGAGGTTTTCTGAAGCGGTGGGAGGGGGAAAGCATAGGAGCTGCCTATGTGCCAAGATGTGGTGGATGTCATTGATTCAGGAGCTTTACCCAACAACAGGAGAGGCTACATTCCTCAGAACAGAGAAACAGCTAGCAAAAAATCCAGAGTGGAAGTTGGCTTACACTTCACAAGGCCATGTGGTGGTTGATCGTAGGGCTGCTGTAAAGCTGTCATAATAAATTGTACAAAGCTGCACCAGACTGATGGGGTCCATAAGTCACCTGATTGCACCACATCCACATTTTGTATCCACTCCACTGAAGCAAATGTGGAACAACAGTCAGAAGCACAGTGGCCTGAGATTGAACAACATGCTGATCAAGGGTCCTGATATCTTAAATCTGATCAGAACTGTCCTGATAAGGTTCCAAGCTGGCACCTTTGCATCTGACATTTGACATCTGCAAAATATATAGCTCCATCTGGTTGGAGGGTAAAGAAGAAAAGAAGAAGAATATTTTTTATTTGCCGCCATGTATTACTGCGGTGAAATTTCTCTCTGGCTACTCCTGTTCACATTACAGTTCACATTACACATAATGAAGGCACAAACTGATAACAAACAGGTAATAACCAAGGGTTATTTTTATTTTTTTTAGCATTCAGTAAAGTCACAGCTAACAGACAATGAGGTAGTAGGGTGATTATTGAACAGTGATGATCTGAGGCTTTGTCTACAGTGACGTGCATTTAAATAATAAGTGTGCAAATAGGCAGTAACATTATGGTGATTGTAACATATGATGGGCTAGTAACAGTGGGGTGATTTTAAAGCATTGGATTGAAGTCTCCTATCAGGGGCCGATTGCTCTAACAGCTCTTTGGGAAGAAGCTGTTTCCAAGTTTATTTGTTTTGGCTTTGAGGCTTCTGAAGTGTTTATCTGATGGGAGAGGGGCAAACACCGCATTGCCTGGGTGGGTGGTATCAGTGTAGATGCGTCTGGCCCGTTGGACTCATTCTGCACAAATTGAGTCTAGATCCTGCAGACAGCATCCCACAATCCCCTGCACTATTCTCAACACCTGTGCTAGGTCCTTCCTCTCCTGGACTGTGCATCTCCCATACAATACAGTTATGCCGATACATAAAACACTCTCTGTGGTAGCTCTTATAGAAGTTACAGTTTCAGTCTCCTGAGGAAGAAGAGCCATTGGTGTCATTCGCAAACTTCACCACTGTGTTTGTGTGGTGGACAACAGAACAGTCCTGGGTGAAAAGGGTAAAGAAAGCTGGGCTTAGAACACAGCCCTGCAGCATTCCTGTGTTGAGGATCAGTGGAGCAGATGTGCATTTCCCTATCCTCATCACTTGGGATCAGTGAGGAAGTCACTGATCCAGTAGCAGAGAGGTGTGGATAGTCCCATGTTGTGGATCTTCAGAGCCAGCATGTCTGGTAGCACGGTGTTGAATTCTGAGCTGAAGTCCACGAAGAGCATCCTTACATAGATGTTGGGCTGCTGCAGATGAGTCAGAGCTGAGTGCAGTGCTGACGAGACATCGTCCTCCGTGGAACGATTCTCCCTGTAGGCAAACTGCAGGCTGTCCAGTTCAGCAGGGATGGGTCCATGGTGTACTTTAGGAGGTTTCTCTCAAAGCAATGGGACGATAGTCATTGAGGCAGATGATGATTGGTTTCTTGGGGACAGGCACGATAACGTGATTTCAGACAGGCAGGAACCATGGAGAGCTGCATGGAGAAGTTGAAGATGTCCAGAAAGACCCCTGCTAGCTGGTCCCCACACGATTTAAACGTCTGAGCTGACACCATATGGACCTGCAGCCTTGTTGGTGTTTACCCTTTTCAGGGAAGAGGTCACTTGGTGGAGCTGCAGGACAAGAGGCTGATGGTGCTCCTCTGGCTGGGGAAGCTGTTCAGGCTCCCTGCTGCTTGGAGAGCGTGCAAAGAAGCTGTTTAAGGTGTCAAAGCGAGCAAGGTCATTGCTCAGCTGCTGATCGCTGCACTTGTAGTTCATGATGTTTCTAATGCCTTTCCACATGTCGCGTGGATTGTTCCTGCTGAAGTGGTCCTCGATGCGCTGCTTGTACCTTTGCTTGGCCTTCTGGATGCCTTTTTTAAGTTTGCTTCTAGCCCTGCTGTAGGCCAGTCTGTCTCCAGATCTGAACGCTGCATCCCTTCAGTAGGGACTGCACCGAGCTGTCCACTCTGATTGTCTTTGTGGGTAGGACAGCATCAGTGCAGAAGTGGATATAGGAAAGCACAGATGATGTGTAGTTTTCTAAGTCAGCGCCTCTTTAAATATATCCTGGTCTTTGTGTCCAAAACAGTCCTGTAGAGCTGAGCAGGGGTCCGTTCTTCGTACGTTGCTTAAAACATCCGAGATCAAATGAGACATCCAAGATGATTTCATCCGGCTAATCATGATCCGGCTAACTGGGTTCTTCCAACACACCTGTTGTTTATGATTAGTATGGCTGGATTGAGTTATCTGAGATAACTGCGCGTTCATGTGTTTGTTTAAAAGGGGAAATGTATCGATAGTAGAAACAATGATCAGCAACGCTGCTATTGGCTGTTCAGCATGGCCAAAGAACGCCCACAGTTTTTCTCCCAAGCAGAGCACGAGCTTTTAATGGAAGGTTATGCTGAATTTGAGTCATTAATTAAAACACCTCAAAATCTGCTAAAGCCAGGAGAGAGGGCTGGCAAAAAGCAGCAGACAAATTAATGCGTAAATATTGTCCATGTTAGATGTTTCTATCACTTTCTACAGTATTAATTTTTGCATTTTAATAATTTGATATTATTTGTTCTTTTATATCAGAGCCTCCACGGGACCCACTAGAACATGGGGACAAGTAAAAGTGAAATACAAGAATATTCTACAAAATTGTAGCCTTTAATTATTACACTTTATTTTAAAAAGGCACTTGTTATGTCAAGAGATCCAAATTTCAGTGTCATTCCTTAGACACTGGAAGTAAAGGACGCGTGCAAACTGGGAATTTTAACAAAAAAAAATCTTTATCCATAAAAAATTAAAATCTTCCTTTTCCAAGTCATCCACAGTTTACACGGTAAAACTGTATTGCTCCGTGTCTAGATAATCCATCCATAGTTTTTTCTAATACAATATACGGTTCGACAGGAAGCAAGCCTTTCAAAATAAAACTAAACTTCACAATAAAATACCCTGAACAAATCTTCTTACTGAATATGATAAAAATAAAAAGCTAACTATCATACAAATAACTTAAATATTTTCTATTTATGGCTCTAACACCACTTTTTCCTCTTTAAAAGCCACTGTTAAATGATGTGTTTGTCTGTTTATAACAGCCACCAAGAAAATCTCTCTACAATTACACTGTCGCTCTGCGCTAAAGGATCCTGTCTATTGCGCAATACGTGATTAATTCGAAAAGCTCTAAAATTATTCTTGCACCTTCAGCAACAGGTTGCAGTCGTAAAAATGGACATGGCTACGGCAGACTTCCCTATCTCCTCCGCTTATACAGCCGTGATCTAATCTTGTTTACATGAAATAAGTCTGCTAGCGAGCAGGCTTAAACTGGCGCACATGTTGCTATGACAACAAGTGCAGGAAGTCTTTCGAAGAACCAAACGATCCAAGATCATGCCAAATCGTCAACAATGAAATCCTACTAAGTGAGTTAGCGACGTACGAAGAACGGACCCCAGGTCTCCTCTGTCCAAACCTGAATGTTTGTCATCAGATCAGTAGCTTGTAAATTGTAAATTTATGGAACTTGGGGAGCACATAGTTTAAATTAACAGGGTTAAATTCCCCAGTGATTATCATATCTGATTCTGGATTATTGTTCATCTGGCCGGTAACAAAGCAGTAGAGTTCCTCAAGAGCTAGATTAGCGTTAGCTCTCAGCTGTATGTATGTTGCAATGATTACCACAGAGCTGATCTTTCTAGTGTTGTGCAATTATGCACTGTTTAAAGTTATTTAATGTTTCATAAATAACTCTCTGTCTGTTAAGTATTGTCTGGTGATGATCAGCTCTTAAGCTGATATCAGGACAATGGTTGAAAGGGATGAATTCGAGCACTAGCGATCTTTTAACAGCAAAACCTGCACACACATAGAATAAAGGAGTGACAGCTTCTTTTCAAGTCCAAGAATTTAATAACAGAAATAAAATGAACATCCAGAGAACATCACTATGTAATGCTGTTTACCTGAATTTGCACAATATTTCAATTAACAAATCCTCTCTACTAGGCTAGTGAAACTTAACTAAAATACTAAGCAAAATGAAGATAAAAAGAAGCTAAGCTAAGGAACTATTTACATGTAACAACAAACAAAAGAAAACAAAAGTGGTCGATCTTAATCAGAATAAGTCAGTGAATCCTTGTTCACTGCAGATCTGAATCCAAACGCATGGAATGGAGTTAAAAACATTTGGCTAGTCTTTCAATCAATTCACAATGCCAAGCCCAAGTTAACCAGGGTTATTTTGAGTAAATAATATTCTATTATTTTGAGTAAATAATATTCTAAAGACTTATTTGCTCCGTAAAATGATTACCTTAGGATTGCTTGCCTTTGTTTATGCAATTCTAACTCCGGGCCCTAGGGGTCGCTGTAGCGATCGGTCGCTAACCTGGTCTAAAGTTATCAAAATTGCCTTTAAAACCGGCATTAATATTCCATATTAATGCGGGAATAAGGCTCATAACACCATCGAAGGATGGCCAAGCAGAACGGTTAAGCCATATGCTTCAAAACAAACTCCCTTTTAAAAGTCTGGAACCGGATTTTAGCAGGCTAATAGCATTTTGGCTAGCGGGCATTCGGCGCTAACAAATGAAAGCTTTAGCTTTATTTTTAGTCATAATGAGTGGGCTGGATAACGTACATTAATGTCCCATTAATGTATGAAACCCTTGTGGAGATAACCTTGTTATTATAACCATAAAAAAACTCAAATGATATTAGTGGTTTTTGTGGTCTGCTCCAGGGAGAGGTGGTCTGAGCAGCTTGGAGTCTGAAGAAAGTCTAAGAAGAGAGTCTTTGTCTGTGGGGAAAACTTTATAGCAAGAAGAAAAGAAGAAACCCCTGCTGGGAAGAAGGGCCGTCCCAGCTGACATCCTGCTGAGCAAGAGAGAGAGATGTCATTGCTGTCTCTCTCTCACTTGTGGCGGTGTGATCAGAATTACAATCTGATTCAGTCAAACCATTTTAATGATCATGCCGGTAATATCACAATACTAGACAGGTTAAATGGTCTTCACTTATGTGCAAGGTTTTGTCAAAGTGCACCAGGTGTTGTGGATGTAATTTGTCAGACATCTTCCTTTGGTTTTATTATCAGTCACTGTTCGATAGCCCCTGAACAGCGTGCGTTCCTCCAATCCTACCGCTTCGTTGGGGACGCACCCATCTAACCACGATTCTGTGAAAATGGCTACACAGTTATTCCATGCACGCAGATCTCAGCAAGTTTGTTGCCGATTGATCTTACGTTGGCCAGAGCGAGGCTCGGAAATGTTGGTCTGGATGGGTAAGATTTTAACCGAGTAAGCAGGCCTGCCCGACAGCCTCGTTGTCTCCTTCTTCGTTTACCCTGTTTCCTGGGTTTTGGGAGCAGATAGAGTGGAGTCTCTGTTGTCCGTGGCAGATCGTGTGATAAAGTCCTGATTCCACTGTCGGTACAGTTTGTGAACTCCCGGGTTGGGTCGAAGTTCCAACAGATCCTCTTTCCTGCATTGTATTAGTGCTTGGAGTGGTGATAACATGAATGAAAACACAAAAACTGCTGTTGATCAGATCATAATAAACAGGCATTTATTGCCATCTGTGCTTTTTGAAAACATATTAATTTATTTCCAGATAAATGAGCAGATCTATCTTTTCTCTGGCCTTGTGACAGAAACAATTTTGTTTAACATTTATTCAACATTTAAACTATTAAACACACTTTTGGAATAAATGTAGAGCTTTTTAGATTGAGAAAAGCACAGTGAATTCACAGAAATTTTTAATTTAGAAACCTGGATTACGGGCAGACCACAGTATGTACGCCTACAGAACTGTGTGTCTGACAGGGTGGTCAGCAACACTGGGGCCCCTCAGGGGACTGTCCTCTCCCCCTTCCTCTTCACCCTCTTCACCTCAGACTTCAACTACTGCACTGAGTCCTGCCACCTTCAGAAGTTTTCTGATGACTCAGCAATAGTTGGCTGCATTGAAGGGGGTGATGAGAGTGAATATAGGACTGTGGTGGGCAGCTTTGTTTCTTGGAGTAAGCTGAACCATCTGCAGCTCAACGTGACAAAGACTAAGGAGCTAATAGTGGATCTGAGGAGGACAAAAACACCTGTGACCCCTGTTTCCATCCAGGGGATCCCTGTAGACACTGTGGAGGAGTAGAAGTACCTGGGAGAGTACTTTAACTATAAGCTGGACTGGACTAGAAACACTTAGGCGGTCTACAGAAAGGGCCAAAGCCGACTCTTCTTCCTGAAGAGGCTGAGGTCCTTTAACATATGTGGGACGATGCTGAGGATGTTTTATGATTCTGTTGTTACCAGTACGATCTTATTTGCAGAATTAACATGGTTCACTGCACTGTGGTTCTGTAATGCTAATGCAGATTTTTACTAAATGATTTATAACAGATTTCCTGAAAATGTTAGTGCCCAGGAAACATGGAAAATATAAATGTTTAATTCACAATACTTTTTCAGGGGATCCAAAACATACATTAAGCCCCATAATTTGAATCACGCATAAAACAGTTATCATTCACAGATAAAGATTGAAAAAAACTTTAATTATAAACAGTGATGTAAGAGAAGTTACATTTTAAATAGCCAATACTTGATTGCATTAATAATTGAATGGAAAACTTTCCAGTTGGCTGATGCAGAATCTGAATGTATATAATTTACATTACTTAACGTCTCCTGTGGAAGCTGTATGTCAAGAATATCAGCAAACACAGCTTGGAGTGTGATGCTTTTCTGATTGAAGCTTTAAAGAGAAATTAATTTCTTCCCAACCTCTTACCAACACAGTACAATACAGCAGGTTTAGTGGATGTTGATATTAGGAGCCTTAGACAATAACGGAAAAATCTGGAATGCCAAATTAAATGATTAGCTTTCCTGATTTTGCAATGATTGGAGACAGTTGAGAAGTGAGTGGAGGGTTAATTAATGCTGAAAGGAAACAGGTAAACAGTGGATCTGAAGACACAGTGCAGGTTTAAAGGTAACACCAGCTGCCCTTTGCCGCAGCAATTTCACAGCGGATTGTCTCTACATGCTAATTCTACCCTTTAATATTCTCTCCCAATTTCATCCTCCTTTTTTAATAAGCTTGAAATTAAAATAGCAGCACATGGTGGCCTATTTTACAAAAGAAATGATGAGATCTGACAATGGGGGAATAAAAGTGTCAGGGGTTACATCCAGCAACAGCTATATCAAAGCAGAAGGTATGAAGAATGAACTTAAGGTTAACCAGATGCTGTTTCCAACATTCCCTGCTCCAAATGTTCTCTTCACAACATTATGACATCTTTAGCTACAGCTTCCTCATTTGTCAACTTCAGTCCTGTTAGACCTGAAAGATGGGGAAACACCACCAAAACTGTCATTAGGGATGTATCTTATTGATTAATGAGCTAATCTAAAGTTGATTGATTTTATCAGTTGATCAATGATTACTAGATAACCTATTTCTTTAAAAAAAAAATTCTCAAAGAATCAAACAGGCTTAAATTGGAGGCAAGTGGACTTCCGCTCAGTTCGTTCTGAAAACGTTTCGACACTTATCCAGGAGTCGTTGTCAATTCCGGCAGCTTGCACTTGAGCAATCTGTAGTTGGTGCATTGCTGATTTTAAGGACATGGAAGCCCATCCTTCTAAGTCAGATGCAAATCAATGACCCACCCACCACCGTCCTGGGTCGTTAGAATCTATTGCTTACTGTGAGTGGAGTACTGGGTCACCTCCATCATGATGAGACTGCTGATGTATTCTCTTTGAAAAATGTTGGAGAACCGAGCTGTAAACGCAATCCTCCCCCTATGTTTAGTTAGGCTTCCAAGCCCGCAGCGCAGGCGAACGGCTAATTGTTATTCTCCACTAAAAGGCGTTGTGCGGCCCATGCGGACTTGTAACAGATCGATTGAATCAGGTATCCAAGTACAGAATATGCACCGCTACTCAAACCCAGAAAGTCAGACCCCTCAACAACTAGGGGTCGCTATAACAAAGGATAATGCGTTTTGGCCTATAACCACCAAACTACTGGTCCCACACTCAAAAACTTGACATCACTTTGTTTATTTGATGATTCTGCATCAAAAAGGGAATTGGCACACCTTTCGTTTCCCAGCTACTTTTCGTGCTACATGGCTATAAAGGTTAAACCTTTCTTGTTAAACTCCTCCTACATTTTTTGTGCAATTTGTGCAAAACTCCATATATAACCGTGTAATGGACAAATAAAAAAATTAATGGCGGTGGACTTTTAAATTTTGACTTTTTTGAAGAGTAATCCTAACATGTCCTTTATAACCCATACTCCAAATAAGATTTTGCACACGTGTCTTGCGTTTGAGGATATTACATCACTAGGGGGCGCTGTGATGTCAAGAAATCTACTACGCAAGATTGGCTGTTCAGATTTTTACAAAACCTTCTTTATTCCCTTCTAGTCATAGCCCTGAACTAAAGTACTAAATATGGTAATGATTGAAACAAGTGGGCGGGACCTATTTCCAAAAGTGTCTGTCTCTGTGTTGCCCTGCGACAGACTGGCGACCTGTCCAGGGTGTACCCCGCCTCTCGCCTGGTGAATGCTGGAGATAGGCACCAGCAACCCCCGCGACCCCATGAGGGATTAAGTGGGTCAGAAAATGGATGGATATATGTGTGTCTGTGCATATATGTACACATATGCACTTTTACTGTTGCTGTTTAGAGTTCAACAGTCTGTTTAGAGTTCAACAGTCAGAACCTGTTGGACCTGCAGTGGATGCTGTGGAACCTCTTCCCAGAGGGCAGCAGGGAGAACAGTCCATGGTGGGGGTGTGAGGGGTCTCTGATGATGTTATGGACTCGGGACATGCAGCGCTGGGATGGTATGTCCTTAATGGAGGGAAGAGGAGCCCTGATGATCCTCTCTGCTGTCCTCACCACTCTCCTCACCTTCCTCCAGTCAGAGGCGCTGCAGCCTCCACACCACACAGAGAAACAGCTGGTCAGAATGCTCTCTATGGTGCTTCTGTAGACGGTCGTGAGGATGGGCAAGGGCAGTTGGGCTCTCCTCATCTTCCGGAGGAAGTACAAGCGCTTCTGTGCCCTCTTCAACAGTGACGTGGTGTTCACAGACCCCGTGAGGTTGTCTATGATGTGCATCCTGAGGAACTTGGTGCTGCTGACCACCTCCACAGCTGAGCTGTTGATGAGCAGTGTTGCGTGGCGAGACCAGTTCTTCCTGAAGTCGACGATGATCTCCTTCATTTTCCCCACGTTCAGGATCACCACCGTTGTGTCGTCAGCAAACTTCACGATGCGATTGGTGGTGAACCTGGGGTCGCAGTCGTGTGTCATCAGGGGGAACTGCAGGGGGCTCAGGACGCAGCCCTGAGGGGAGCCCGTGATGAGGGTGATGACATCAGAGGTGTTCTGCCCATCCCGGACGACTGAGGTCTGTTGGTGAGGAAGTCTAGCAGCCAGTTGCGAAGCGGTGTGCTGAAGCCCAGATGTTCAACTTTTCCTACCAGATGCTGTGGGATGATGATGAGTCCAGGAGCATGTTCTAAGGGGCAGGGCGTGGGTGGGCTTGGAACCCATTAATAACTGCTTGCAGTTCTAGTTATATTTTTCTCTTTTGACCAAGAAGGCTTTTTTCACCCCTCTTTGAAACCATCTAATCTCCCTGTCCATCACTGGCGTCACAAAAAGTGTCCTTTGTTCTTGAGTTCTTTTGATGACAATGATCCTACGGTAGGTAGTGAAACCCACCAAATTCAAAACTTGTGAATTCAAACACATCACAGATTATATTATATCATTCAGTATATAAAGCCAAGCCACTCCCTCGATTTCATCTGCAATTTTCCAAAGAGTCAAAGTAAAACATGCATACCATTTTATGAATACGCTCCATCCATCCATCCATTTTCCATCACGCTTTGTCCCTTGTAGGGTCGCGAGGGGTGCTGGTACCTATCTCCAGCTGTCAATGGGCAAGAGGTGGGGTACACCCTGCACAGGTCGCCAGTTTGTCGCAAATGTGCTCTATAATAACTGATATATTAATATTGATAATCTGACAAAATATGAGGGTCCAGGAGAGCTCCAGGATGAGGCTCTGTTATGTTTTAAACCCCAAAGGTTGACATCTTTTTCTCCACAGAAAGTGTAATGAATAGTAAACAGCACACTAATGGCTCACATGTCCAGTGGAGAACAGCAGACAGTGTGGTAAAATGTTTTTGGGTATTTTTTTTGGATTTTTAGCAGGAAACATTACAATAATTTCTTCACAAGTTGAATGAAGGACTGGAAAGATGCAGTAAAACAGAACAGGCTCATGAAAGAAGATTCTTTCATAAGAAGATTTTAGAGCAGGGGTCACCAACATGGTGCCCGCAGGCACCAGGTAGCCACATATGTGGTGCCCTAAAACCAGTTCAAAAAATAGCACAACATTCCAGGGAGCTGCATTTAAAATGCTTTTTTATTCAGTTGCTCTTCCTTTTTAATCATGCTTGTATTTACAGACATTTAAAAATGCATTGAAAACATATTTATATTACATAAAGTTTAGGTGAGCCTGGACTCTTACAGTTCAAAACTAATTACATTTCGTATGATACAGTACCATTGAAGTAGCTCTAACTTTCAAAAAGGTTGGTGATCCCTGGTTTAGAGGATACATTTTAATCAAATGTTTAGAAAGTTCCCAGCGTAATTAAAATAAATGTGTCTTTAAGATCCTACCATCTGAATAACATTTAGTAAAATCCTTTTTTGAAATGTAATAATGGAGTCGCATGAGTGAAACAATCTGACCAGTGTAAAATGTTTAAAAGTCATTTATATTTATGAGACAAGAAGCACATTTATTTGACCCTTAGTAAACACAGATTATCTTTTCAGAAAAAAATACTTTTGAGCAGAAATTAAGATGTCTCTAAATATCCCCAAAACTGCCTTTTCCATCATTCATAAACTCAGTCTGTCTTTGTTCTTAATTTCAACTACTAATAAAAAACATAAACAAAGTAAAATTATTGTAAACCTTTTTTATTTCATTCACAATAATTTACATTAAAAGTTTTAGGCCAGGACTAAGGCCTCCAATGGTTCCAGGACCTAAAAACAAAACGGTATTCATACTACCAACAAATTTCTTATCCTTATATGGAGGGTAAAACTAGTGTTGTTATACTGATTAATTCATATGAATGTGATTGTGCCAAAGGTTTTAAAGGCATAGTGTCTAAAGAACATGTTTTTAACTCCGTGTTCACATTCCCCACTTTTTCACCAACAATACAAAATACAGCTTTGTTTCACATCAAGACATTTTAAATGTATAATTAGATGCCTGTATGCGTGCATATAGGAAACGATGAAAGGTGCATTTACGTCCAATGCTGACGGAAATCGCAGAACTTGGTTTTCTATATAAATTCTGTGGGGTCATGATAACTCATGGAAATTATATGAAAAACAATACTGCATTTGAGCAGGTGGATTTGACACAGGGAGAGGTGTGTTATTCACTATTATGTCAATTGTGGACACTACATTGGAGGTTCAAACTGAAAACAATAAATTAGGAAGAACACATTTAATGTTCAAGTATCTGTTCTGGTAAGGAAAGAGATTAGTGCTTTTCTATTGGAGTTATCTCTTAAATGATGCACCGATCTACAAGCTTTTTATTTTTAATAATTTATAAAGTCACTGTATTACTGCATTATTATATAGGCAAGGCAAGTTTATTTATAAAGCACTTTTCAGCAACAAGATGATGCCAAGTGCGGTACATGAACAGAAAACAAATTACAGACATAGGAAAAACAAAGGAATAAGCCAAGTGAATCTTAACTAGACTTCTTTCATACATTAATAAACATACAGAAATACTTAATTGTTTCTATTAATAATAATAAATAAACTAAGTATATTCTTGGGGATTTAAAGCAGTTTTGTCCAAAGCTACAACTAGAATAACTTATTTTGTTTGACTGTTTCACTGGAACAAGCATCATCACTAAAAATTCAAAGCTTAATTTTTCTTTTCATTCATTCCTCAAAGCTAGGAATGAATGCTGTGTGTGTGTGTGTGTGTGTGTGTGTGTGTGTGTGTGCGTGTGTGCGTGTGTGCGTGTGTGCGTGTGTGTGTGTGTGTGTGTGTGTGTGTGTGTGTGTGTGTCCATTGTGACTATGATTGAGGATTATAGACCTGCATCTCTATAGGCTTAGTTTAAGCAACCCTACTCAGTTTAGCTCGCCCAGCTCCGCTCTTCTCTACTCAGTTAATCTTCTGGTTTGTGTTTTGGCTAGCATAGGGAATGCCTCCTGGGGGTGGCGTTAGACCCCTGTGGCATCTCTGCCTTTGGGGCCTATGAGGCCAGGCCCCAGCAGATGTCGCTGTGGAGCTCTATGTTTGCAATAATTAGAGGGACATGATCATTCTTTATAGAGCAATATTGTAAAAAGACAGATTCCCTTACCAATAACATTCTGTTAGAAACATTTGTGTCTATAAATCTAAGTCGGCCACAATATTGACAATCTCAGTAGGCTAAATCCTCTTGAGGCGTCTTGATATTGGGGCCGTCCCACCAACGTTTGTTTAAATAATGCACATCTGAAATCGCAGTACCCATGCCCAACACGCTCTCCGTAGACAGCCGTGGGGCACAAAGCTAAGATTGTCCAATCAAAATATTGGAAATGCACATCTTACATGGTTAAAACATTGGAAAATAAAACAGAACAAAAGTAAGTAAAAAAAACAGTTGGAATAAAATGTAGGTAAATTTAAACAAAATAAAACAGGAAAATGTAAACTAAAAGCAAATATTAATCTAGTGTTGGTTGTCCTTGCTATCTCATTGAAGGATTGATGTGATACTTTTCTGTTCAATAAATTAACAATATGTGTGAGCCTTTATTTATAATTGTATGTATACAAATTAAATTACTTTTAGCTTATACAAAATGGATTTTCTACTGAGTTGGTTTATGCTAATTTATCTGTTTGATTTAAAATTGATCAAAGTCAGGTTGAATGCGTCACAAAAAAAATTAGTTGCTAATAGGTATTGTTTTTGTGCCCCACTTAACTTATCATACTGGTGAGGACTGCCAAAGTGTCTGACATGTGCAATTTTTTCCTTTGTGAGTTGGATGATGGGACTTTAGGGGGGAAAAATAAGTTTGCATGACTGTCACTGCCCCATGTATCATTAAGAAAACTATCCTAATGAATTGGAAAAGAAAAAAAAAACAACTCAGTATCAATCAGTATGGAGATCATTTGTTGGATAATATTAGTCTTGAGACAGCATCTGCTTAATCACCAAATCAACCTCTCTGGGCTCATTTGATCTGCTCCATCACCTAGTGGGAGTGGGGGGCTCTTGGATGTGTCCTGTGGGGTGTGGTAGTTGATTTGGGGGGCTCCTGTGTCTTGGGGGGGTTGGGGTGCTGGTAGTGGGGTATCTGGTGGGCCTGGCACCAGGGTCTGTGGCCCTTGCTGGGGTGGGGCTTTGGCGGTCTTGGGGTGGCCTCCGCCGGTCAGTTGCAATGCTCTTAGGGGATTTTGCAACAGCAGATGTGGGTCACTGGCCTGGTAGCTGTGCTTCTCTTGGGGGGGGGGGGGGGGGGGGGGTTCTGGGGCCTTGAGTTCCATGGGTTGTATTCTGTGGAGTTCTCACTTTCAGGGAGCAGAATGCACACCCGTCCAGACAGCCTGGGTGTCTATTGTCGTATGTAGGGTGAGAGTTGTTTGAATGTTATTGTTAGGCTGGGTTTAATTCAATTTTTCTTCCCTTGGTATGTAGAGGAGGGGGGGCTCCTTGTCCCGGTCGTGGTTCATGGTGGCTCTCAGGGCTGGTTCTATCTGGGGAAAAGAGGTCTGCATGGTTTGGGCGCTCTGGCTAACTGGAGTGTTTATATCTCTCTGTTTCTTGGGTAGGTTTGGGGGGGGTTGTTTCGGTTTATGGTTGGCTCTCAGGCCTTGCCACTTATCGCTGGTCTGGCAGACTACGGTGGTGCCTCCTTCTCCAGATGGGTTTTTGAACACGGGTACTTTTTGGGGTCAAAAATCTCATAAAAATTAATGACTCAACTTGAAACAAAGAATAAAACAATGAAATGTGGTTTATTAAATATAAGGTCTCTGCCTCCAAAGACTTTTGTTAGTTAATGAATTGGTTTCTGATAATAAGATTGATATTTTTTTGTCTCACAGAATCCTGACTGGAAGAGGACTACGTTAGTATAAATGAGTCAACTACCTTTAATTATTTAAATTTCCACATTCCCAGAACTACAGGATGAGGATGAGTAGCAAAAATTATTCAGTCTGATTTATTAATTAGTCCCAGGCCAATTATTAACTAAAATTCTTTCGAACATTTAACCCTTAGTTTTGCTCATCCAAACTGCAAAGCAAACCTCTTCTGTTTGCCGTTTTGTATCATATACCAGGCCCTTACTCTTGGTTTTTAGATTAGTTCTCAGATTTCTTATCTAATTTAGTGTTAAACACTACATAACTTTCTGTTCTGTGTCTTAGTGGAGGTGTCTCTTTTTACTGCTGTTTCTCCCTACCTCCCTGCTGTCCCTGCTTTTGCTGTGTCTTTGTCTCTTTGTCTCTGTCTCTTCATATCACCCAAATTCAGAAACAATGGGTCTGGTCTGCTGGTCTCTCAATGCAATTGATCACAGTTTTTCGACGGGAAGGCAGGGTAAAGGGGACCTGTCCTGATGGGACACACTTCGTGGGATACACCCTAGATCCTTGGAACAGGTAGAAAATCTCCAGAACTGTAGAAAACGGAAGTTTGTCTAGAATAAACTTTTTTTAAAATAAAAAAGCTAAATTATAGTTGTTGTTTTTTTTATTTATATGATGTTAAGCCAATGTTTTTCTTTTATTTTGTTTTAACCTCCAAATTGACACAATCATGCATATTTACCAGCTGAATGTGGTGAATGATAAGCACTAAGTTAAAGCTTGTTTTGATTTTTGAAGTATTTTTTCCCCAATTTTGTCAGTCGAGGACGTTGAAGATGTATACATGTTTGGATTCATGATACTCGGATTTCTCCTATTTGGATTTGGAGGATACCTGATGTATCTGCAATTACAGAGGACGTCGGTGGCATGGGAGGTGGTGGCCTAGTGGTTAGAGCAGTGCACTTGTTTCCTGAGAAGGTTGCGAGTACCTGGTTCGATCCCCACTGCCTGCACTATGGGTCCCTGAGCAAACCCCTTAACCCCCGATTGCTCCCCAGGCGCGATGGGTGCGATGGAACACGGTGGCTGGCTGCGGTGGTTGAACTCAGAGGTAAGATGGGATAAAATCATGGATGTGCACGCTCGCTTCAAGGCGGAAAAGCCCAACAAATTCGGAATATTGGATTTACCATGTGGAGCCCGGCGACATACACTTCAAGGCTGACGGAAAATTTGTGCAGCTTGCTCTCAAAACAAAAAGAGTATTTTGTGTTTGTGAAATATGCATTTCTCCCTCTCCCTCCCCAAATGTGGCTCCTACCTTTCCACAGAGTTAAAGGCAGCGCCCTAAGGAAACCGCGTCATGGCGGGGTCCTTGGCAGTCAAAGGAATGTGCCTAACGGCTGCATTCTTTTGGCACGCAAGGCCTCAGTCAACCATTCCCCTGCCCACCTGTCCCCCCCCCCCCCGAGCCCCAAATACATGTGATTTATGTGATGGACGGTTGTACTGAAACTGTAATTTTGATTACAATGCAAATTGTAGTTGACAATAAAGATTGATTGATTGATTGATTGATTGACTGATTGATTGACTGATTGATACATTGTTATTATAGTGGGGGATTTTAACATTCATGTTGACACTGAACATGATAACCTTAATGTACTCTTTAAGGAACTTGAGAACGCTGGGAACACAGGAACTTGAGACCGCAGGAACTTGGGAATGCAGGAACTTGAGAACGCAAGAACTTGAGAACGCAAGAACTTGAGAACGCAGGGAACACAGGAACTTGAGAACGCTGGGAACACAGGAACTTGAGAATGCTGGGAACAGAGAAACATGAGAACGCTGGGAACACAGGAACATGAGAACGTCAGGGAACACAGGAACATGAGAACGTCAGGGAACATAGGGACGTTGGGAACTCAGGAACATAGAGAGCGCTGTTGGAACTTGAGAACGTGGAACAGCACAGGAACTTGAGAACGTGGAACAGCACAGGAACTTGAGAACGTGGAACAGAAGCAGCTAAATCCAGCGCGCTCCTGCACAAAGCTGTGTGTGTGCTGTCAGGGTTCATCTTTGGCCGGGTCGTACTGTCATGATTTGTCTTCATGAACCCGGACAGAGCACACACACACAAACACAGCTGATCTTGAGAGTTTATTGCAAGAAGGAGTAGTGGAAGGTGAAAACCAGAGTCAGTTACCGGGCTGGAGTTGATGAGTTGCAGGAGCAGGCTGACTGGAGGAAACAAGAGTAGTGAAGCACTGGGGTGACAAGAGTTCCAGCAGCAAGGCCGTAAACAGGCGTGGAGTGAGTGGAGGTTGCAGGTGGAGATTGCAGACGACCCGGCAACCAGGAACAGACTGGGGTGAGCTTATAAAGGAGAGTAGAGTCCGTGGTTGATTGCAGCCTGACAGGTATGGCTGATCAGGGTGTAATCAGGGCTGCAGTGGAGGGAGAAGGAGCACGGAAATGCTCAAAATTCAGCCTTCAGGCTGCATCCTGACACATGCTATCCCTTTAATGCCCCAGGCTTTGGTTTCCTGGGGTAAACCAAAGTCATGTTTCCATTTGCTAGGGGCCATTTATGTAAAACAGCTGAATAACGTTTGGAGAAGTTGTGAGGAAAACTGCAGTATCACTCTGGTCCATTGGGTGGTGGCAAGAAGACAGTGGTTAAACAGACAAAGACAGAGAGGTTGTACCCATATCCTGCCACTCATCCAGACGGCGTAGAAACACGATGGACAATGCACATCTGATGGCATTACATCTCGTTATAGCTTCTTTTACACCGGCTCAACTAGGGATGGGGATCGAAACCCGGTTCTATCAAGGACCCGGTTCCACTTTTTTCAAAACCCGAAAATCAATAACGTTTGGGCTTATCGATACGACTAAGACCACTACATTACTGTGACCGCCTATTACAGCAGCCAAGGCAAGCTTCAGCAAAAAGTCCCCCGGACCAAAGCTGTCTACAGAGCGAAGACCAGGAAAACAGTGGCAGTGGAGATTGGGGAGGTGTTGGAAGAGTTTGGCATTACTCACAAGCTGGTTGTCATGACTGTAGACAACGCGTCCAACATGGATGTTGCTGCAAAGAAGCTGGAAATCCTCAAACTGGGTTGCTTTGCCCACACCCTTAACTTGGCTGCGCAAAAAGTTTACAGCATTGCTACGGTGACCCGGTGGGCAGCAAAACTAAGAGCAGTCATTGTGTGGATGAAACGATCTTCAATGGCGAAGATAGTGCTAAAAGAAAAGCGGCTCCTCCTCAAACTTCCTCAGCACACCATGATACTGGATGTGAAAACCAGGTGGAACTCCTTGTTTCTGATGGTTGAGAGGTTCCTTGAGCAGTTTCCGGCTCTCCAAGCTGCAGTGTTGGATCCACGTATAAGAAAGCCCTTGGAGAGGGACCGACTGGATAGGATCACAGATGAGGACTTTACCAAAGCAGAGGAGTTCATAAAGTTCATGAAGGTCCTGTACACTTCTACACTGTATCTAGTGAGAAAACCCCCACCTGTGGACAGATCCTTCCGATACTCATGAAACTAAAGACCCACTTCACATTTCAGGAAGGAGACTCTTCATTTGTATCCAACATTAAACGGAAGGTTTTGACTGACCTATCTGGACTTTACCAGGAGGAAAAAATCCAACAGTTCCTCGAAGAGGCGACAGCGATGTACCCAAGGATTAAAGCCAAAAGTGTCAGGCACACCACCTGGGAACGTTTGCAGGAGGCAGCTGTAGCAACAAATGCTACAGAAGCTGATGTCCCAATCCCTGAGTCCCATGAGGACAGCGACACAACCGAGGAGGCTATGTATGAGAATCCTCGGGTTGAAGTCAGTCCACCACCACAACCTAAGAAGAGTGCCTTGGAGGAGCTATTTGCCGAGGAGGAACAAGAGCGACGGACCATCCATATGAATAACTCCAACAGCAGCATTCAGCAGAGAGTATGCGAGGAAATCCAGCTCTACAGAAGCCTGCTTATGATTTCTATAGCAGAGGACCCAGTTCTCTGGTGGTGGACAAAGAGAGACACCATGCCCCTGCTAGCGGAACTCTCTCACGGCTACATGTTAATTTTTCTGCAAAATACCTGTTAATTTATGAGCTGATATTTTATTTCCTTTTGTGTGACACAGCATATTATTTATTTAATTTATATACATTATGACATTTTATTTTTTATTTGGTGCTGCTGATATATTCTAGTTAGTTTAATGTCATTTCGAAGTGGCCTATTACATTAGCCATGTTTATTGAAGGCTAGAAAAGTTTTTGTTATGCTTACTTGTTAAGCAATAAAAGCAATATTAGTTCTGTTAAAAACATATTGTCGCATCGTCTTTCCACCAATTAACAGAAAAGTATCGATAGTGGTATCGATAAAGACTCGGATCGATAAGGAGTATCGATAAAGGTATCGATATCAATAAATATTAACAATCCCCATCCCTAGGCTCAACCCAATTCCGCACCACCGGGCTCCACTCTATTCTACTCCTGTAGATATAAATAAAAATAAAAAGACAATATAAAAATAAATAAATCAGGGTACACCCTGGACAGGTCGCCAATCTGTCGCAGGGCAACACAGATACAAACAGCCATTCATTCACACACACACTCACACCTCAGGACAGTTTAGAGAAGCCAATTAACCTAACAGTCATGTTTTTGGACTGTGGGAGGAAGCCGGAGTACCCGGAGAGAACCCACGCATGCACAGGGAGAACATGCAAACTCCATGCAGAAAGACTAATCGTAGCATGGGCGACACCAACAGAAACTGGTTGTTCTGAGAACTTGAGATGGCTAAAAGGTAAAATGAAGAACACTTATTTGAACTTAGAATTTCCCCCAACAGGGGAGATGGCGAGCCAACCCAGAGCAAATTATCTTATTTCCCCGAGTGGGTGAGCGAGATTGTCCATTCATCTGGAGCAGTGAAGAAACTGTCCCTCCATCAACAGAATTCATCCGTGTTGTAGGATTGTCGAAGCTACAAACCTACATTTCTGACCTGACTCAGAGTGCTTTGATAGTCAGATAACTTGACTATAGGACTAAAGCACTGAATTAACATCCAAGTAACTACATATAACTTCCAAAAACCAAAGCTAAGTGGAAAGGAATATCTTTCAAATGTTTTCTAATATGAAAGGTTTTCAATTTACTGTTAAATGTCACTATTAAATGCTGAAACCCGTTCAATGGATATTTGATTTGCTAGTTATTAACACTAAATGCTCACTAGGCAAAAAGTAAACAGTATTTACTTTTCCAAGCATTTCAATAAAATGTACAATTGAAAATATCTTGTGGTTTCTTCAATTAATTTAGTTTTGTTCTGTTTTCACAATCTTAATGTAACTTAGAAAATGGTCCATTATAACACCTTCTAAGATTAGCAGGAGACTAAATGCAGACTTTATATATGTTTTCCAGATGGATAGGTGAATGGGTGACAGAATCACAGCTACCAACATTTGTTTTGTTAAATTATTGAGAGTACTTTAATGGCCATGACAAATGGGACAACATGCCCTGTAGACCATACAATCTGTTCAGAAATGTTGCAGAAACACAGTGAAAAGGCCAAGGTATTGCTCTGTTTCCCAGATTTGATAACAGCAAATATGATATAATCAGTGTGTGATGAGCTGATATATTTAGTCCCAATGGGACCAAAATGATTATCAGCTAACGACAAATATTAGACTCCATCACCAGAGGTCAGTTATCTATGTCCTCTAAAGTTATGGGAACATAAAGAGTATCAAAACTACGTTAGGCTTTGGTTTGATGTTGTAGATAACAACACTTATTTGAGCAATTGCTTTAGGTATATAAGGTTGGCTACAGTATAATGAATAAGCTAAAATGGATTAAACATGGAAGACATCATTACATTATTAATGAAAAAATGAAATAAAAATAAGAAATCTATTCATTATTGTTTTAGCTAAAATTCTACTTAAACGAAGAGTGAGTCAAGTGAGTCTGTAAAACGGTGTGTTAAATCCATTATGCTGCCATTCTCATTAAATGAGTCTTCACATTTTGATGCTGAAAACTTCTCTCAAAGTAGTTTTCGATTGAAAAGACAATGGGTCCAAGTGGATGGCAGCCTGGTGAGATGCTGCAAGTTGAAATAAAATGGACTGTCAGAGAAAATCATTACCATCTTCTGCAAACTCAAAAGATTACCTTTCTAATATATGCTCCTGACATATAAGGAATAAAATGCTCGCCCTCTTGAAATGACAGATACTCCAGTTGTAACACAAGACTGGAAAGTAGCACTGGACGTAAATCCCGGATGTCTCATTGACTGTGCTCATGTAAAGAAGGTAAATTCATTAATGCACAGAACAAAGAAACAAAAGAAATATTTAACCTAAAACCAGATGGATGATCAGGCAGCTGCAAGAGAACAGAATCATTGTTAACATGGTGTGGCTTTTAGGGCAAGCATAGTCTGTGCAGGCTGATAAGTGTCTCCTGAGGCTGTCAGCCAACTTTGGCCAGGGTGGTGACATTAATTATATGCAGTCTCAGGAGGTATTTTGTCTTCTCTTTGGTCTACTGTAGTAAGCGGGGCCTTCAAAAATAAAATATGCCTCTGATTTACTTAAGTCACTTTGCTTTAAAGGAAAGAACAGCTCCTATGGAAGTACAAACAGGTACAGCTGAAACCACATATTTCCAGACGCTATAAAAATATTTTTTTTCTCATTAAATCAGACTACATGTTTTGCTACCGAGAGAGAGAATTGTTAGTTTTAATATGCTATTTTTGTTACAGTGTTTAAGTTTACCTAGATTTCCGTTTTATTTAGTAGAACTGCCTTCAAACTGTATGACTTTTAGCCAATTGCTTTAGGTATCTTTCTCCCACAGCCTCAGATAATGAACTTCTCTGTCTCTGTCCTGTAAGATCTTAATTCAATTCAGTTTATATATTATAGTGCCAATTCACAACACATCCCATCTAAAGGCACTTTACAGACACAGCTGATTCAATCAAATCACACAGACATATTCCAAGTGAAGTACATACATTCTTATTAATCCTATTTAATACTTTAACATTTAATCTAATCCATTCAGTCTACCAGATTCCATCGAGTCACTGAATTGCAGCATTCCCCTCCTGGATGAGCATGTAGCCACAGTGGCTAGTCGCTTGCATTGTGTCATTGACTTTGACATTTCTCATGTAGCATAAGTTAAAAAAGGAAAACTCCCCATTAACAGAAATAAACCTCCAGCTGGACCAGGCTCAGTGTGAGCCCCCTTCAGGAAGTTGTCACAGCTAAACAGAAACACCAAGCAACATGTAACTATGAGGAGAAAAAAATTAAAGAACATGAAGTTAAAAGCTAAAATAGCAGCAAATATAGCAAAACTTGTTGTAAGTGGAAGTGGTCAGAAAACTAAATTGTGGTTACATCTGACCATAGAAAATGTTTCCAAAATTAAGGAATTTGTATTTGTGTGCATATGCAAACCTTAATCTTACTTATTTTGGTTTTGTAGTGACATGTTTTCATTGGTGGCTCTTTAGCCCAAGTTGCTACAGGACTTGTTTCACAGTGGATAATGATCTCACAAGGTATTTTGCTTTTGTTCTGAGGTTTATAAACCCATTTTACAAACAATACACAATGATTTTTTGGAAACAGAACCTAAAGTTGGAAGATGACTAGCAATGTCCATGCTTTTTAAAATTTAAAGCAAATGAACAGATGAACATAACACCTTCAGGCTTCTGAAAATTGTAACTGGTCTAGGGTAACACAGGTCCAGACTCGTGAAAGTCCAACATTTCCTTCCTGATATCCTGTCATTTTCATATACTCCCACAACGTCACAAAAGAATGCTGTTTATTTAAAGTTTAGCTTTAAAATACTTTGTCACAATTGGTGGGCCTTTCCTCTCAACGAGCAACCCTAGCCGAACCCAGCCGAGCCCCACACAGATCATACATACTGTAACATACAAACATTTTATCATTACTTTTATATCACATCTTACATTGAAGTTATACTTATAATTGGAATGAATCGCATACACAATTTAACATTGGCATTAATACATGCTGGAAAATTGACATATAATTCTGCTACACTTAACTACAGCTGGAAAGGCAGAGAACTAACGATTAGCTTGATGCTGAGTTGCATTGAAAATCCTGTAGGGAAACTAGCGCTATTAGCATATTCAGATTCTTCCTACCTAAAACAATCAAAATGACTCCTAGAAGTATCTTACGCAAACCAACACTTTATAAAAACACTAGAGCCACATTAACCCAATCGCACTCACTAACACATTCATGCAGATGCGCAGATCGTTAGGCAATTTGGGGTTAACAGCCTTGCCCAGGGGCAAATCCACATTGGACAGGGGGAAGCTGCAGGACGGCATTGAATATAACCAACTGTAATTTAATTAATACCATTAGAATTCTTTCTGTTGAACCTGATTGGAAAATAGTGCACTTATTAATTGAACTGCATGGTTCTATCGATTATACAGGCCAGGTGTTTTTTGCGATACATCTTGCTACACACGTTGGCATATTCAGATAATTAATAATAATTCATACTTTATTCATCTCACAAATTGAAATTCACTTCTGCATTTAAACCATCCCCTTGGGGAGCAGTGGGCAGCCACTGTGGGGTGCCTGGGGACCAATTCCCGGGCGCCCCACAGCAAAGTTATGTCTTACACATAACTTTGCTGTAAATATAAAATGTTTTTTTTTTGGTTTGCAGCTACATTCCTGACAAATGTCCCAATGTTTTTGTTTTTTTTTACTTTCTGCATCTTTCCGCATTATCATATGGTCCATTCATTGTTGCAATACATCCTGCTGCTACATATTGTGCCATCAAGCCATGAGGAAAAATCAGAATGGGTTGTAAGCAAAGGAATTTCAGACTTTTACAGGCACTATGAACTGCCCCCCTCAGCAGGGTGCCGTTGCTATAAAGCCTTGCTTCCCACATACAATCGTCGTCATTTCCCGTTGCTCCTGGCAGCGACATAGGAGGGAACTCTCTTCGTCTTCTGCAGAGCAGAGAACCTGATTGGGCTCATAGAACTGCCAGCAGGATCGAAGCTAAGTCTGTAGTGTAACTTCTGCGTAGTCAGACGCCGAAGTAAAAGAATACATCTATGCCGAAACCAGCTTTGTTTCTTTTTCTCAGCTGTTGCAGGAAAACCGACTCGAGACGACGCGGAGCAGTCTCATTTCCTCACTAGGCCAAGCTGAGAAGAGGAGCTGATCTGAAATCGCCCGCTGCAGGGCTGAGTTTCACATGCAGGAGACCTGACTACGACTCAGAGCCGCCTGCTCCAACCGCCACGTTTCGGCTAGCCCATAGCCACAGAGCCACATGCTAGCCGCCACCCATTGCTGAAACAATCAGCTTCCCCCCTGCCTAAATCAACTGCTTCCAACTGGATGTCCAAAGTGAACCCAACTGACACAGAGGCACAGACAGGTTTGGCAGAGAAATAAACAGGGAAAGTTAAACGGTTTATTTAGAAGGGTTTACTTAATGTGTTATCACAGTGTTCTTAAAACACCTGGAGCTTACAGGATAGCTCCCGCTAGCTACTTTGGAACCATGCTATGCTGACGTAATTTTAGTGTTTTTACGGTTATAACAAACGTTATCTCCATAACGGTTTTATACATTGATGGGATACTAATATTTTTGTTATCCTGTCCGCTCATTACGACCAAAAAAAACCCAAAGTTTTTTAAAAGTAGCGCCCAATCAATCAATCAATCAATTTTATTAGTCAACTGTAATTTGCATTACAATCGAAAATTCAGTTCCAGTACAACCGTCCATTACATACATTTAAACATTTTGGGGGAACGATTGACTGAGGCCTTGCGTTGCCAAGGAACGCAGCCAGTCGGCCGCTGCTACATGAGCGCTAGCCGTTAGGTGCGTCCCTCCAAACTACCCCAGACCCCGCTTTACACGGGGGCTTCAGGCGCTGCCCTTGAAATTGTTGAAGAAAGATTAACACTGGGAGAGTGGAGGGAAAGAAAAAAAGACAGGTGCTGCACAATTTGTGTTTCCACACAAAATGTGATGCATCCGACAAAAAACCTTATTTGCACGAAAAGCACAATCAATGACGAGACACATATATGCAGAAGGTAAACATTTGAGTTCTGGTCGGGTAAAGTCATCTGTATTTGTGAGCATATGTGTGTCTGGGTGCATGTTGTGTGGAAATCTGTATGTCCATGAAGGCCGTCCTCCGGCAGGCAAGTGTCCTTGATGGAAAGTCTATCACTCTGCCGCTCCAGCTTGACTCCTCCACAGATGTCCGCAGGAAGGTGGGGTAGCAGGGGATTTGTGCGATGTCGCCATAACAACCAGGGAGAATTTGATAGCGGGGAGTCCGATTTGAAAAAACAGAATTTGTTATGAGAACAAGCTGACACCAACTTTTCTGTCAGCCTTAGAGTCTTTTCGCCGCTGGCTCCAGGATCCAATATTCCAATAATCCAATCGATGGGCTAGTAACGTTCACACTTTCAGGTTTTATCCCACCTCACCTCTGTACCACAACCGCGGTCAGCTTATCAAGCCGTCCGTTTTGTTCATTCAACGACTTTGTGATCGCGTCGACTGCCGCTGGCAGTCTCATCAGGGCCATATTTACCGCCAGCAGCTTCTGTAGGTGTTGATACATTAAATATCCTCCAAGGCCAAAAAAGAGGAATCCAAGTATGGTAAATCCGAGTAAGTAGACATCTTCGACGTCCTCAACAGAAAGAATTGAGAGGCACACCATGGACCATTTCTCCCACGGGTCCAAGATGTATCCCGCAAAAAAAGTTCCGTCGGGACAGGCACGCTCCCTGGTCCTTTGCTTTCCAGTTGAAAAAATTTGATCAATAGCGTTGAGAGACCAGCTGACGAGATCCATAATTGCCTTAGAGCTTTCGGTTGCTATGAAGAAAATGGCACAAAAGACACAAAACAAAGCAAATAGCAGGAGAATGGGGGCAGGGTAATAGCAGATAAGGAGCTCTGGAGAGCTGAAGAAAAACCGACCGACCTCGAGGAGAGACAGAACAGAGCCGAATGTCCACTAGCCTAATGCTATTAGCTTCCGGATAACATTTGCTCGTCCCAGATACGCGACTAGGGTTTGTTTCAAACATAAGGTTAGTTTTGTTTCGCTTCCCCCCCTTGTTCGATAGTGCTACGAGACTTTATTACCGCATTAATATGGAACATTAATGTTGATTTAATAGTGTATAACTTTTGGATTAACCAATTTTAGCGACCAATCGCTGCAGCGTCCCATAGCTTCCAAGAGGTATAATTGCATTAGTGAAATCAAGCGTTTTAAAGGTTACTGGTTTTTACCAAGCAAATATTTCTTTAAAATTGTATTTTATCAAATAATGTTTGTATTTTATCAAATAATGTTTGTTTCACAATGTTTGCATTGTAAATGGGTTGAAACACATACCAATGTTGTTCTAAATTAGTTAAGCTAATTTAACCTCATTCCACTTTCTTTAAGATGAACTTTGGTTCTTTAACTTAAGTCTGCAGTGAACCAAGATTCACTGAATTATTCTGATGATAAGCAACCATTCTATTTTTTTGTACCATATAAAGTCAGTCAGTAAGCACATCGGTAATCATATATAAGGCACACCGGATTATAAGGCGCACCATCAATTTCTCCGAAAATGTAAGGATTTTAAGTACACGTTCCAAAGAATATGTCCAAAATAAATGGTACATGTATTTTTAGCTGTACCTATGGTATACATTTTGTCCCTTGAATGGTACATTAGTAGAGTACAAGCACTGAACTTTGAAAAACCATAATCAGTACCTTTGATGAAGCAGTTTTGGATTCTGAGTGTCATATCTTTTCCCACCAATCACATAAACATGTATACATATTTATACTTATGATTAGATGTTTTTTTTTTAACACAACCTATATAGTCATAGAGAGAACATATAACAGCAATTAAAAAAGCCCACACCAAGCAAGAGTTGGGAACCTTCTAGCTGTGAGGGAAAAGTCTAAACCAGATCACCATGGAGACAGCACTTTTATCCAACTCTCTCTTACTTACACCTGAAGATATAATTATGTATATTTGATTAAACAAACAAGTCCAAATTACATTGCCTGTTTGCCCATTTTAAGTAAACTATGTGTTTCTTAATCACCCATGAAATGTTTTTGATTATATCTTTTGCACAATTTAGTGTTTTTTTCTGCTTCAATCACAAGGCTTTAGGCATATTGAGGAAAAAGTAGAGCTTAGTTTGCTTAGCCCAAATACTATTTCAAAAATAATTAAATTAATTTCCTTCATACAATGACATATTAGAACACATTTTATCTCAGGACACAGATTCATGCACACTGAATCCATCTGGGTCCAAATTGAATTCAAACCAATATAATTTATTACAAAACTATTCCATTGGTGTCACATTTTTGCCTGGTAAAACTTTTCAATGGAAGTCATTGAATTTTTAGCAATCCCCTCACCTTAGCAAGCATGTAGAAGCAAGTACAACAAAGGGCTAAATAGAAAAAAATCAAACATGGAGCAATAAGCAAAATTGCATTATTTTAGATAGATGGACCTAAAAAATTGTGATGTGAAGAACTAAATTGTATTTAGATGGAATATGGTATGATGTCACACAACATCTCTGTGTGCTGTTCTCCGAAATGGTGGACAGCATGTCCAACAGATTGAAATGTTCTCTTTCTAACAGAATTATAGTTATGACTTATTTACTTCTTCACTAGACAAAGGTAATGCTGTTTTGCTGTGTATTTATTCTTACAAATATGCGCATACGAGGCAATGGGTGAGAAGGGGAGGGGAAAGGGGGGTTGCAGCTGGAGTGGGGGTAGAGAGAGGCGTGGCTTGTCACACATCTTGTTTTAGTCTACAGACAGTGCTCAACAGCCCACCCAGTGAAGAACTTCCACTTTACCTTAAAGGAACCATTAAACCTTAAACGTACATATTCCTGCTATATGACATTTTTTTAATTTATATGGCAGTAACTCACTCAGGTTGCATACAACGTTTTCCTGAAAGATTATCGTGTTTTGTTGGCATAGTATTTGTTATTTTGGTCTTTTAAGCTTTGTTTTTGCTCCATTTGTTAGTAAATATAGCTTTTTCTTTCTATATTTACCATTTAGAATCAGAAATACTTTAATAATCCCAGAGGGAAATTGTTGTTTCAGTACAATCGCCATAACATAAACAAACAAACATCACAAACATTTCAGGGGGAGATGATTTACTGAGGCCATGGCTGCCAAGGTCACCACACGGTGCCCACATGGCGCTGCCATTACTCTGTGAAAAGATAGAGGCCACAAAAAAGGAAGGAGGGAGGGAAAAAAACATAACTCATACTTTATCCTATAACAGGATACAGTTTGAGATATCAAAAACCTCTTACACAGAAAGCACAAATAAGACGAGACACATATAGCAGAAGGTAAATATTGTAGATTTGTCATGTGTAAGTTCATCAGTATTCGTGAGCATCAGTTATGTGTGTCTGTTTGGGTGAAAGTGTTTATATTTCCATGAACATTCTCCAGAGGCCATTGTCCTTGATGTTATCAGCCGGCCAACAGTTCATAAAGCAACCACAGGTGTCAGCGGGGGAGGGGGGGGGGGGGGGGGGGGTAGCCTGGGAGCTTTTCTGAGCAGTCTCAGCCATAACAATCCAGGAGTAGAGATAGGGAAGGCATGGTCCAAATATGTTATTTGTTATGAGGCAAGCTGCACTGACTTTCCCGTCAGCTTTAAGTCTTTTACTGGCTTCAAATGGTGAAATCCAAAGTTCCAAATTATTGGGCTTTTCCGCGTTTCACTTCCAGATTTTATCCCATTACCCCTTGAGTTCAACCACCGAAGCCAGTCTGCGTTAACCTGACAACAGCCAGCTGTATGTATCGCTCCGCCTAGCTCCACTCACATACATCTGGGACACCGCCATAGGAATTGCCTTTACTGAAGGCTGGGCCTTATCAAAACTCCTTGCATATGATTGGATAAGCCACTTGTCTGTCATCTTTATCGACGTGCTATTTCAACCACTCACACCGAAGCTAACCCGTGACGCTGATGAGACCGACGCCGGAAAAAAAAAACTTTTTTTTTTTTTTTTTATGTGTTTGCGGCTCTAGTGCAGGGTTTCCCGCAGCGCTATCTTGGCGAGGCGGCCGCGGAAAACGTGTCGTCCACCCCCCCCGCTCCGCGAGCCGGTCCGCGGAGAAAAAGTCAGTCCGCGTCCGCGCCCCGGAAAACAAAACTTGCCAAATCCGGTCGGGAGAAGGGCAAAAACATGGTTTCCACCAACAAAAGCCTTCAGAGGCGTTCTCTGATGTTCTTTAATGAAACAATATCAGATAGATTGGACAACACGGAAGAAATAGCAGCATCAATGCTAACGCTTGCTTCCTCGATGCGAGCCGCCATTGTTGTTGGAATCTCACGGTGGCTTCTCCACTACGTCACATCCATGAAACACCCGCCCTGCGTCCTGATTGGCCAGACCAAAAATTTGGTTGGGGAAATCACCTTCAATGAGCCATGTCCCAGATGTATGTGAGTGGAGCTAGGCGGAGCGATACATGCAGCTGGCTGTTGTCAGGTTAAGTCTGCGTACCAGCACATCCAGCTTTTCGGCTCTGCTCCTCCACCTTCCAGAACTGTCCGTTCACCGCCTTAGTGAGCGTGTCATATGCAGCCGGCAGCCTGATCAAGGCCAAATGGCTACCGACATCCGCTGTATTTGCTGATACATCAAAAATCCAAAAACCAATAAGTAGAAATCCAAGTATTATGAATCCAAACATGCAAACGTTTCAAACATCCAGGAATGACAAAGTCGAAAGACACACCGTTTTCCATCCAAGAATTTAGGGTGTATCCAATGAAATGAGTGAAACAGGACCGTACGGGTCCCCCTTTTGTTGCCTACCCGTCAATTTTTTTTTATCAATAGCATTGAGAGACCAGCTTACCAGATCCATGTTTTTCAGAGTTTGGTGATATGAAGAAAGTGCTCAGAAAGACAAGACATAGCAGCAGAAGCGGGAGAGGGAGGGGGGGGGGAGCTGGAGAGGAGAGAAAAACACGACCGACCTCGAAGAGAGACAGAAAAAAAAAAACAGGGTTACAACATCATGTGACCATGGTTCAGACACTCACATTACAGATGGGCGGGTGGGGTGGTCATAAACAATTTAGTTAGCAATGAAACAGCATTCTAATGCATTTCATTTGCAATCATTCCAATGAAAAGGTTTAAGCCTTTCACTTTTATTTATGCCATTGAAAAAATTCAAACTGTGATGCTGTGTCCTTATTTGCGTCTGCTAGGAGCTGTGATTTTCCTTGTTTTTGTGGAAGGAGGCTCAGGGAGGACTCACTGGAACTTAAAATAGGAGTTTATAATAATTTTAAGCATAACTTTAATAATTTTTTATTTTATTACACTTGGAATCTGTTTCTGATGCATTCATGGGCAATCTAGCAACAAAAATGCATTTTCAATGAATAAAACATTGAATGGTGTGTTTTTGTTGAAGGACTTAGGAAGGTGGAATTTAGTTTCCAACAGACATACTTCAGACTGGTATTTTTGTAGAACATCTCAAAGCAATAACATCCTTTCCAGGGTTTCCCGCAGCGCTCTCTTGGCAACATAAAAAAATAAATAAATAAAATAACTTGATATGCTGTTTTTATGATGGTAACAGGCGTTTTCTTGTTGTTGCTTTCGCGCGTGCATATAGTGAATGGCAGGAAAAAACACAGGCGCTCTGCTCCGGTCGTCCGCGCAAAGCTTGTCCCCCCCCCCGCTCTGCGGGTCCGACAACTCAACTCCTCGCCTAAGCAAATTCCTGGGGGAAACACTGCTTTCTATATTATATGGTAATGGCAGATGATCTCCCTCGCCTGGATGATGCCACAGCTAACAGAACGCCACACCAGGTGTACCTGGCTGTTGTTTGGCCTTCTTCACCAGATGAGAGGTGTTCACAGTCCAGGAGAGGTCAGAAACCCAGGAACCTAATGCCGTCTACGCGCTCCATCAGCTTCCCCTCTATGTAGAGAGGAGCCTGTTCAATCCTCCTGGACCTCCTGTAGTCCATTATTACCTCCATGGTTTTGCTGGTGTTCAGGATCAGGTTGTTCCTGGAGCACCACTGTGTGAGATTTCTGACCTCATCCCTGTAGTGGTTGGAGATGAGACCCGCTATATGGTGTCGTCCGCAAACTTCACCACTATGTTTGTGGGATGGACAGCAGAAAAGTCCTGGGTGAAAGGGGGGGGAGAGCAGTGGAGCTGATGTGCGTTTCCCCATCCTCACCACCTGGGGTCTGTTGGTGAGGAAGTCACTGATCCAGTAGCAGAGAGGTGTGGATAGTCCCATGTTGTGGATCTTCAGAGCCAGCATGTCTGGTAGCACGGTGTTGAATTCTGAGCTGAAGTCCACGAAGAGCATCCTTACATAGGTGTTGGGCTGCTGCAGATGAGTCAGAGCTGAGTGCAGTGCTGACGAGACATCGTCCTCCGTGGAACGATTCTCCCTGTAGGCAAACTGCAGGCTGTCCAGTTCAGCAGGGATGGGTCCATGGTGTACTTTAGGAGGTTTCTCTCAAAGCAATGGGACGATAGTCATTGAGGCAGATGATGATTGGTTTCTTGGGGACAGGCACGATAACATGTGATTTCAGACAGGCAGGAACCATGGAGAGCTGCATGGAGAAGTTGAAGATGTCCAGAAAGACCCCTGCTAGCTGGTCCCCACACGATTTAAACGTCTGAGCTGACACCATATGCACCTGCAGCCTTGTTGGTGTTTACCCTTTTCAGGGAAGAGGTCACTTGGTGGAGCTGCAGGACAAGAGGCTGATGGTGCTCCTCTGGCTGGGGAAGCTGTTCAGGCTCCCTGCTGCTTGGAGAGTCGAAGCGTGCAAAGAAGCTGTTTAAGGTGTCAAAGCGAGCAAGGTCATTGCTCAGCTGCTGATCGCTGCGCTTGTAGTTCATGATGTTTCTAATGCCTTTCCACATGTCGCGTGGATTGTTCCTGCTGAAGTGGTCCTTGATGCGCTGCTTGTACCTTTGCTTGGCCTTCTGGATGCCTTTTTTAAGTTTGCTTCTAGCCCTGCTGTAGGCCAGTCTGTCTCCAGATCTGAACGCTGCATCCCTTCAGTAGGGACTGCACCGAGCTGTCCACTCTGATTGTCTTTGTGGGTAGGACAGCATCAGTGCAGAAGTGGATATAGGAAAGCACAGATGATGTGTAGTTTTCTAAGTCAGCGCCTCTTTAAATATATCCTAGTCTTTGTGTCCAAAACAGTCCTGTAGAGCTGAGCGGGTCTCCTCTGTCCAAACCTGAAAGTTGTTTATCGCCAGTCTGGTTCTGCAGATGGCTTGTTGGCAGGAATCAGGTCCACAGAGATGTGATCTGATAAACCAAAGTGAGGAGCTGCAGCGGCTTTGGATGCTCCTGGGATGTTACAGCAAACTTGATCTGGTGTATTATTGTCTCTGGTCAGGAACTTAATAAATTTATGGAACTTGGGGAGCACAGCCTTTAAATTAACATGGTTAGATTCCCAGCAATGATCATAGCGGCTTCTGGATTACTGTTCAATCGGCCAGTAACAAAGCAGTAACGTTCCTCAAGAGCTAGCTTAGCAATAGCTTTCAGTTGAATGTAAACAGCAATGATTATCGCAGAGCTGAGCTCTCTAGCCATTTTAAATGGTCTGCACTTAACGGCAAGGTATTCCAGGTCAGGTGAGCAGAAGGATCCGACGACTTTTGTCCAAGTGAACCAGGTGTGTGGATATAAATTGCAAGTCCTCCTCTGCTTTTATTCGCTAACCAACTTTTAATCACAACATGCTATGTGGAAATATGTTACACTAGAAACACCGCAGAGCATGGCCACAACTTACAATCTCACAAAGCCATCGTACCGAGAGGCAAAAGGCCTGCTGTGACCTACAATACAACGGACTTAACATCCAAAAAAAACCACTGAAGAGCACCGAGATGTTTAGCCAGCACAACAGACTCTGCAGAGACTGCGAGCCGCACGGGCTGTCTGCGGACTTCATGGTTGAGCAATTCCTTTTATTTCTTGTGGCAAATTCCTAAATTTCCCACACTTCCTGCTAGTTTGAAGTAGTGGATTTATAAGATCATGTTTAATGAGCTAGCTGAGCGCCTACCGGCGTCTAGTCTCCACTAGGCAGTCACTGCACACAGCGCTGCAGAGAATGACTGACGCTGCACATCATTGTTACTCCCAGCATGGAGCAGCTGGGTGTAGCAGCAAGCCGGTCACACATAAAACAGTTCAATGTGCCAAGAAAAACTCAGCGAGTTTGGGCAAACGTGTCGGATGGATGTCCAGAGACTTGAGTAGAAGCGAGTATGTATATACCTCTGGAGTCATTCCAAACAAGGTAAACATGACAGCTATCATCATCATCATCATCATCATCATCATCATCATCATCATGCGGTTACTGTGAATGTGTACACTTAACATTCATGGTAACCCTCTCATTGCACTTTTTTATAATAGTTGAAAGCTTTTGATTTGTTGTCAGTATACTTTATCTGTGCTGATCACATGAAGAAACCCACTGAATGTTATTTGGAAAGGGGAGCATTATTATTATTATTATTATTATTATTATTATTATTATTATTATTATTATTATTATTATTATGTTTAAATAATAATAATAATAAAATGTTTTTTATAATCCACTTTACATGTGGTTTACATATCTCGCATTAAGAGGGTACAAAAGACAAACCCAAAGTAGAATAAAAAAATTTCATCAAAAGTGATAAAAATAGTTAGGTTAATGTCTTGAACAGCAGGGAAGTTTATCTTTTATGAATATCTCTCTGGGATTCCATAAATAAAGTCAGATTGAAACCTGCCTAGTTGCATTTGTCTTCAGGATAAGATTTATCCTGTGAACACTGTTTTTCTGACTTCTTTTGTGAGCTTACACTTATCCCAAGTTATATTTTGGGATATACATGCTTATGTTCATACATATCATAGATGCCGGTAGAAAGGAGTTTATTACAGCTTGTTAAAAAAAACAAAAAACAATATGACGAGAATAACATTAAAGCAAAAATAGTTCTGGTATCGGAAAAGTATCGGTATCAGCAGATACCCAAATTCTGGAATTGGATTGGAAGTGAAAAAATGTGGATTGGTGCATCTCTAGTCTCTATAGCAATTTTAAATGATGACATGATGAATAAATGGTTGCAATAAATGTTTTTAGTTGGGGGGTTTTGTGTATGCCCTCTTACATTTAACATTAGTTTAAGCTGTATGCATAGCAACAATTAAGTTATAAAAAAACATAATAAGTTGAATATTAAACTACTGGTGCTGATAAGACTTCTCATGTTCTTAATGAAGATATAAAGACTATGTTTTACTTCTTCAATTTAAAATATGAAGCAAACAATGCCTTAAATGTTACTATCTAAGACATCAGGATCTCAATTGTTTCTAACCAATATAAAAGGCAAAGTTAACACTACTTGAAAGCAGCTGTCACCCCTTTAGGTTCAATTCTATATACAGTGGGGGCAAAAAGTTATCCTCAAATCTTAAGTATTTATTCAATAAATAATGACATTATATTTTAAGGCTTTATCCACATTCTTAGTAGTGATGCAAAGAAACATACAGGGCCATTTTATTTCATGAATAACTTAACTAATTTATAATGCACTGCTGTTTTTCTGTTTTGAGCTTCTTCCTTTTTTTTCTTACAGTATCTTTATTTGTACCAACCTTTCTTTTTTGTATGTATGTGTTGCTCCAGCGTCACTTTTCCTTCTCAGGGATAATAAAACGATATTCTACTATATTGTAAATTTGTCTTTAGCATTTCCATATGTCATAATGTTGCCATATGGGACCCCTCCGTCTGCTGCTGTGATGATTGCTCATGTTCCCCTGAACCACTGCAGGGAACCTAAATCCCTGTCAGCCCCCCCCCCCCTCAGAGGGGAAGGGTCAGCAGTGACATTAGTGCTTGTCAACTCCTGATGACCAAACACAAGCATCCTCCGTTTGTGTTCTTCTCAGAAACAATGGTTGCCCTAAAGTCAGCAGAGTTCCACATGCAGCCAAGTGGAGCTGACAGCTGTCTGAGATTAGAAGCAGGCTGTTGCTTCCTGCCTTCAATCTCCTCCTGCCACTAATCCCATAGAAATCCCGCTCTGCGTTAAACCCACGTAGGTTCATGATCAAAGAAAAGAGCCACCACTTAAATTGTGTTTCCTGCACATGTCCATTGCTGCTTCACTCAGTGCCCCCCCCCCCCCCCACAGGCAGCGCTTAACTTGAACACATTTAGAAACTAGAGCCAGCAGCAGAACACGCCACGCTGCAGATCTACAGCGAGATAAATGCCAGCCACTTACCGGAGGAAGACCGTCTCTCCTTCTCGGACAGTGATATTGTCCATCACTTTGTTGTCGGACTGAGAATCCCCCTGGCTGTGGACCGGAGACCCTGCGTGCACAAGAAGCAAAATCCTCAGAGAGACAAGCAGTGGGCATTTGGAAAGAGAGGCTAAAAATCCTCGGACATGCATCGTCTCCAGCCCCAAGAGGCGTCAAATCGGAAAAATCCCGCAGCCAGACAACGATGCGTCCCGTAAAGATAATTCAACTCCAGTTCATTAGTCCTAATCCAAATGTGTGCGTAGGTAGCGGCGGTGCGCACAGCGCACTAACCCTCCAGCTGGCTGGGAACACACACTCCTACTGTTTGTCTGCTGACGCGCTTTTCTCTCTAGTTGGTTCTTTGATAAAAGAACGCGCCAATCCCCTCATAATGTAAATCACACAGACAGCTAATGTAACAATGAACGCAAGGCGACGAGAGAAAAGACTCTGCAGGCTTTAAGGAGAGACAAACATGCCAAGTTTCCCGTTTTCTAAGCCTGCCGCTGAGATGTTTCTGTCTCTATTGGCTCTAAGCAACAGCATACAGGCAGGTGGAGGTGTTGTGTAACAAATATATGTTTAATATAGAAAAGTCTACATAAAACAATTCTCCATGCCATGAATGTGAAGTGTTTTAGTTGCATTTTATTGTAATCCCTAGGATTTACAATATGTACCATAAACATTTACTATAAATGCATAAACTAAGATAATAACTATTATGATTATAACTATTATATGATTATGATTATAGACAATGCGATTCATAAATAGTAAACTAATTTGGTAAACAATTTAGCAAATAATAATAAAATTAATTTTGAATTTAATAAATGTAAAACAACGAATCAATTTTTAAGGGATTATTGCATTTTTCTGCATGTTTTGTTTTCAGATATAACTGCCCCTGCATGATGATTCTTATTCTTATCATCATTATTATTATTATTATTATTATTATTGTTATTACACTGGTTGACAAAAGTTATTCACCATAATCGTCACCACTAATCCCACCTACCCCTCTGAATTAAGTGGCTAGGTGGAGGTTGGATGGAGCTAATCAAATGCATCAGCAGGCTGCTGTTCTGGAGCTTTTACATCTGTGTGGAGCAAAGAGGAATGACACTCAAAGTGATCCCTAAGAAACTGGTTTTAATTTCAGTCAATCTGCAAATGATGATTAGTCAATTACAAAACAGATAAGAATCCATCAGTTTCTATTAAGAAAGATTGCGCTAAAGCTGAAAACACTAAATATAGTTGTCAAACTTCAATAAAGTGATTGCAAGACAAACAACAAAAAAAAGACTTTAAACTGTAAAGGCCTATTAAGAATATTAAAACCCAAAAGTAATATATATATATATATATATATATATATATATATATATATATATATATATATATATATATATATATATATATATATTTTTTTTTTTTTTTTTTTTTTTTTTTCCTCAGCAGAAGGTTTCTTTATAGAAAAAAAAGAACATGGCAGCATGACTTAGATTTCATCTGAAGCAACCTCCAGCATTGCAACGTTCCACATAGGAGAAAACAAATCATATTCTTATTAACCGCTCATACAGTTTAAAGAACAGTGGTGGGCGGAACTGAAATTCCTTGGTGTTAGTGCATCCAATCTGCATTGAAAAAAATTCCCGCAGGGTTCAACAAACTAGAAGAAGGGTGTAAAGAATAGTGAGCCAAAATCCATTTTTATGAACATTTAAGTTAGAATATCACATGTAACTCATAAATCAATGTGAGTTGAACTGATAACAATGATTCGAGTCAGTGAATCTGAATTGAAACTGAATTGCTTGGATCTAGAGTTCAATTAACATGAATGATGAGGTCACTTAAAAAGCACAAAACCTGTACAGTGAAAATAGGCCTATAACTCCAGACCAACAATAAGCATCAGCCAAGCTAAAAAGGCCAACTGCGCTTCTTCAAGTTATGCAATATGAGCATATGGAGGGAAATAAACTGCAGCACTTAGACTTGTCACAAAGACACTATCAAGTTGCTGGCTTGGATGTATGATCTAATCTTGGACAAGAAATATTTTTCTTCAGCGTAGAGCGCTAATGGAGAATAAGGTTATCTTGTAAAAGGCTTTATCCTTGTTCTTCCTAAAATGCAATTCTTATCAGTTTCAGCACTTTACAAGGCAAACAGGTATAGTTCATTTAAAAAAAGTTAAATATATCCAAATCAACCCCATAAAGTCCAAATGTATAGAGCCAATTGGTCATTGACATTACTTTTTTTAAACCTGTCCACAACTTTATATGAATTGGATTTTATAGTAAATGTATACTTATGACATGTGCAATTGGTATGAGCATCTATTTCCCAGCATAACCCCTTTTAAAGTCAACCAGTGGCATCTTGGAGTTAGATTAAATGATAGTGCCATCAAACAAAGGGCCTAACCTCCATCATGCCATGTGTAACGGTTACCGCTGGCGAAGAAGAAATTCAGCCGGACACAGAGTTACGTAAAAAAGGGTTTATTTAAAAAGCAAAAAACAGAGCAGGAGATGCAGGTGTTACCAGTCTTGAGCTGAAGCAGGTAGAACATGTAGACAAACTGAAAATAACACGACGGCAGGGCACGAGTGACGAGATGTGAGATGAGATGACGATCTGGCAGCGAACGGGTCAGTGAGGCAGGTATAAGAAGGCAGGTGAACAGGTGAGCAGGTGAGCAGGTGAACAGGTGAGCAGGGTTGGAACTAATTAGTGACAACAGGTGGAAATGGTCTGGCCAGATGACTGAGCTGACTGGAGACTGAAGTGTGGACAGGGAGGAGACAGGCGCTGTTTGCTGAGGAGAGTGGAAACTAATCATGACACCATGATCCTTGGCTGTTAGGTTTTGGTTTTTTATTGTTTTTCTGTTTTAATCTTTCTCCTGAGCGACGGTCAGGCTGTCGGGTACTTCGGTGCTAGACGTTTTTGGAAGAAGCCCGCAAAGTCTGTGGAGGATTTTTCGCAGGAAAAACAAAACATTTAGAAATATATTGGATTTAGAACAGGCGGATTTGGGCATAAACTGGTAGGTGAATGGTTCGGGTGGAAATGGATAAAGAAAATGAGGAAGACGTGGATTTTGAAGGGTGGACGCCAGTGGAGAGAGGAAGAAATAAAATAGATGAAGGAAAGGGAATTAGTGATATTAGTGGAAGGAAGTAGTTCAGAAGAAGAAAAGATAGTTAGGAGGAAAGTTATGAGGGAGGAAATTAAAATATTAAAACTTAAGAATGAGGAAGAACAGGATAACATCAGCCCCATTGTGGAGTCAAGAGAAATAAAAAAGAAAAAAAAAGGAGGAAAAAGAGGAAAAAAAGGAAAAATATTGGAGATGTTAAAATGGTAAAGATTTTGAGAGATGGAAACCTATTGGTTGTTTGTAAAAATGAAGAACAAAACAATAAGGCTTTAAATGTGGATAATATCTGTAAAAAAACTGTTAGAGAAAATAAAAAAATAGAGGAGTTTATGGGATCCCTGTGGATGAAGATCTTGATACAATTGAGAGAAGTATTGCAGGTGTAAAAGTGAATAACTTAAAGAAAAAAAGTAGGAATTTTATCAATCCTCATTGAATTTGAAGTAAAAGAATTGCCACAAAACATCAAAATAGGTTATCTCAGTTTTCAGGTCAGACCTTATATCCCTCCACCACTTTGTTGTTTCAAATGTCAAAGGTACGGACGCATAGCAGCAGTTTGTAAAGGAAAGCAGAGATGTCCAAAATGAATAAGTACAAGAAAAATGTAACTGTGGAGGATGTGAAGTAAGGAAGACGGCAAAATAAATCATACAGAATAAAATGACTAAAAATATAAGATATGCAGAAGCAGTTAAAAATGTGAAGGAACGGAAAACAAAGAAGAGTGAACAAACACCGAGTCAAATTCCACAGGAAGCCAAAGTACAGTCAGAAGAAAACATTACCATATCAGTAGAAAAACTAATATTATTTGTAGCATATGTTATCAACTGTACTGACCAAGACAAGCATAAAACTGAGAAGATTAAAATAATAGTGAGAGGAGCTGAAAAGTTTTTGGGGTTTAAAGAGGATCATGGGAGATCATAAACAAAAAGTTGGAGGGAGATGGGAGACCAGGACCATCGGGTGAAAGTAGTTCATGTTAATATTACAGTGGAATGCAAGAAGTTTAATTGCTAAAGGACAGGAACTTAAAGGTTATATTGATAGTTTTGAAGAACAACCAGAAGTTATTTGTGTTCAGGAAACAGGCTAAAAACAACATTAGATTTTGTGATCAAAGGATATAATAGTATAAGAAGAGATTGACAGAAGGAAGGTGGAGGAGGATGTGGAATATTTATAAAGCAAGGGATACATAATCAGGTATTAGGGAAAGGGAAAGAACTTGAATATATAGTAATTGAGATATGGGAACAATAAGGTAAATTTAAAATAATACATTTTTATAATCCATGTAAAACATTATCAATTGAAATAATGGAGGAGTTAACTGAATATTTGGAAGGGAAAGTACATTGTGGGGTAAATGTAATGATGAAAATGGACAAGTTATAGAAGAATCAATAGAAATGAAAAATCTTGCATCATGAATCAATGTAAGAACAAGGATAGAATCAGTTATTGATTTAACAATTGTCTCAAATGTTTTAGCTGGTATATATGAGTGGTTCATTAATAAAAATTCAGCAATAGGTAGTGATTATATTTAAATAAAAATAATAAAAGTAAATATAAAATAGAATTTTAGCAAGGCAGACTGGATTAATTTTAGATACTTGGGTCACATAAACTTCGGAAAAGTAGATATTAGAATGGATATAAATGATGTAAATTTAAAAATGTAATAATAGATAATCATGGAAGCAGCAGACAATTCTATAAAGAAAGCAGGGTGTAAAAATTATAAGAAAATGGTACCATGGTGGACAAATGAATGTAAAGAAGCAATAAAGTTAAGAAATAAAGCATTTAATGTACTAAAAGGTAATGCAATTTATGAGAATTTAACTGATTATAAAAGAAAGAAAGCAATGGTAAGGAGAACTATTAAGAATGCAAAAAGAGTATTGGAGGAATTTTTGTAGCCCAATAGGGAGATAAACAAAAATAGGAAAAATTTGGAAAATAAAAGAATGAATGGCATAAAGAGAGAATTTGAATATCCTATATTAAAAATAGATAATATAAAAATAATAAAAGATGTAGATAAAGTTGAAATATCGGTAAGAACATTTAGTAAAATTCACAGTTGAAATAATATTAGTGAAGAGGGAAGAAAAGGAAGAGAAAATACAAAACTTAAATATAAAGATTTATTAGAGAGTGTTGAAGAAACATAATTTATTGAATGTTGAGTTTACAAAAGCCGAACTGAACGATGCACTTAGGAAGACAAAAATTACAGCACCAGGTAAAGATCAAATTTGGTAAAGAATTAATTTAATAAATAAGAATTAATTCTTAAGAAAATAATAATTTAATAAAGAAAGTAAAGTTAGTGAAAAATTGAAAGATATAATATTGCAATTGTATAATAAAATTTGGGAGGAGGGAAAATTACTGATGAACTGGAAGGGATCAATTATAGTACCAATAGCCAAACCAGGAAAAGATCATTTAAACCAACAAAATTACAGACCAATAGCTTTAACATCAAATCTATGTAAAATAATGGAAAAAAATATTAATAGACTAGTATATTATTTAAATCATAAAGGATATTTGTCAAAATATCAAAGTGGTTTTGGAAAAGGGAGAAGTACTAATGATCCAACGTTATGTCTAGAGCATGAAATTATAAGAGCACAAGTAAATAAAGAAAGTGTAGTGGCAGTGTTTTTTGATATAGAAAAAGCATATGATATGATGTGGGTTGAGGGATTATTAATTAAATTATACATGTTGGGTATTAAAGGGAAAATATTTAAATGGATTAAAGACTTTTCAACAAATAGGAAAATACAAGTCAGAATTGGTGAAGTTATATAAGGAAAATATATAGTAGAAAACGGAACTCCACAGGGGAGTATTATAAGTCCGTTATTGTTCTTAATTATGATAAATGATGTATTTAAAGATATTGGAAAAGGAATGGGATGTTCCAATTAAAAAGAAAAGAAAATAACCCTAACCCTGATTTAAAAATTGCTCAAACAACACAAATATCAAGTATACTGTACCACCATGGATTCTACCAGAAGCAACAGTAGATATGGCAATAATAGAAAAGAAACAAGATAAATCTTACATCATAGATAGTTATTCAGTACAGATACATTTAAACAATTCTTATCAATATATTCAAATTTATACAGATGCATCAAAAATAAATGAAAAAATAGGAATAGCTTTTGTAGTACCAGAATTCAATATAAAAAAAGGAACACAAATTACAGACAGATTATCAGTATACACAGGAGAAATGTTGGCAATATTATTAGTTTCACAATGCGTAGAAGATATAAAACCATTAAAAACAGTAATCTGTACAGATTCAAGCTCTGTATTATTAAGTTTATCATACAATAAATTAGATAGTAGGATGGACATTTTATTAGAAGTATTTCATACATTATTCAGAATAAAAAATATGAGTTTGGTAGTTATATTTGTGTGGGTTCCAGCGCATATTGGGGTAGAAGGAAATGAGAGGGCAGATAAAATGGAAAAGAGGGCAATTTGAAATCCTATTAGTTTTACAGTTAAAACAAGTAAATCTTAGGGAAAGAGTTTTATTAAAGAAAAACTGATGGAAAAATGGCAAAAAAAGGTGAGTGAAGAAAAAACAGGAAGATGGTTTTATAAAATTCAGAAGATAGTAGGGGAAAGAAGAAATGGAAGACGAAATAGAAAAGAGGAGAGGGTGATAACAAGGTTAAGATTTGGGCATACAGGACTTAATTATACACTTTTTAAAATTCAAAAACATAATACTGGTAAATGTGATTATTGTGGAAAGAATGAAACAATAGAACATGTTTTATGAGAATGTCATAAATATGAAAGAGAGAGAAGATATGAGGAGAGAGTTTGAATGTATTAAGTGTGATGGCCATACCTGCAGCCACACAGTCGGTAACCTAACAAACCACTTTTTCACTTTAAGTTTTCACATACTGAAGTATAAATACATTGATTTGTTTGGTTTTTAGTGTGACAATATTAAAGTACATTAGTTCCAATTGTAGCGCGCACATTTGGTTAACTTTTGTATATTTAATTTTGTCACATACTTAACATTTGTTTGTGCTTCCTTTTCTGGTTTTGTGGGGAGTACCTTCAACTGGGCTGAAGCAGAGGACTCTGGCTGGCACACTCCAATCCCAGACTGACTGGCTGGGTGCTACCATCTGGAGTTCCACTAGGGGGGGGAATCATTCTAACTTTCTCGCATAATCTTTCTTCTGCTTTTGTGATTTGTTTATTTTGTTAATTTTGTTTAGTTATTAGCCATTTAAGTTTAATCCTTAAACTAACTGTGTTTAGTTATTGTTGTTGTTGTTTAGATGTTCCCTTTCCCTCTTCCTCGGTGTGTCAGTCTGGTCTGATCAGCCAGTATTTAAGCCCCCTTTGTTTGTTGTGTGTCAGCTCAGTTTGTTTGTTTGAGCAGGTAGTTTGAGGTTTTTGTTGTGTTTAACTTTGATATTTTTGGCTTGAGTTAGCTTCTTTATTTGACCTCTTTTAAGGGCCCTATAATTATTGTTTGGAATCTTTGTTACTTTGGGAAATAAAAACCCAGTTTTTTGAAAGTTACAACTGTGTCCTCATGCTTGACCAGCTCGGTCCCTCACATACGGAAAAGGTAATTTATTAGATATTTTGACGAAGAATTTGGGGAGTAAACGTATACAAATAGATTTTTAAAGAAAACTAAATTATTTCATAGAATTTGATAGAAGGTGTGTTTACGAATATGTGTATGATATAGATGGGTAGAATATATATATATATATATATATATATCTCAAGTTGGGATCCATTTTTTTTGTGCAATTCCCCACTTGAAAGGGACAGTCCCTCCACATGAAGATTTTAACAGGATTTCACTCAATAAACAGCCATGGGATCAGTTCTTTGTCTTTTATTAACCAATCTTTGGTTGGCAGTAAACAGGTGAAAAACCTCAAAAGAATACAAGTTATTATCTGAGTTGACAGCCAAATTAAATGCACAAAGTCATTCACATTTAACCTGGATAAACACATTACTTTCATTGTAACCATACAACTAAATATGTTCTACTAAACAAAACAGTTGGTAATTTAATTTTCAAAATGTATACTTTCTTATCTTTTAACCAAGTATCTTTAGCCAAATACCTTTTTTACCTTCAATTGGTTTAATATTCAGGTTAATTAAATAGATCTCATATTTTAGCCAAACTTTCAGACTCTGTAAAAATCTTAATAAACCAAGTTCTTAATTCAGTTTATTCTTCAATGTTTAAGTTACTTCTCACTAGTGATGTTACGTGATGTGCCGAGGCTTTGAGGCGTGTGTCGAGTAATGGAGGGGGCGTTTCCGTAAAGCGCGTATCGAAGCTTGCTTCATTTAGGGGAGGAGTCTAAAACGATGATGTCTGAAGCCTCGCTGGCCGGCTGTACCATGTGACTGCTTCGGGAAGTGGCTCAGAGTTGGCCAGATGACGGTTCATTCAGAACCAGTCATGGCTGCACGCTGGATCATAAAACAGTTCTGCTAACCAGATGCAGTTTAAAACGCCACTTGGTCTGTTTATAAGTTTCGTTTTTATTAATTCTGTATTTTTTAACTACATGCACCGTATTTCTGTGCCTCAGCACTTGCTCCCCCTCCCCCCCCTCCCCCCCCCCCCCCCCCCCCCCCACTTTCCCTCGGAGCAGGTGCTTTTATTACCATTCTCCATTCAAAACGTGAACCACTACGTTTAATGTCCTCACATCGGCAGCAACGTGTGCCAGTTAAAGTCAATAGGAGAGTTACTAGCTGTGTTTCATGCTCTTTTGTTTTTAACAACATAGATTCAGTGGCGCTTCGGTGGGCTTCTGCCTCGCGCTTTAATTCAGGTGCGCACTTTTAAGCGTCATTTTAAAGAACTTGTAACATCAGGGGCTTCATCTCAGACCTGTCAGTACCCCTGTTCCCTTTATAGGAGCCCCTTACTGTCTTTATGCATTTTCCCCACTGTTTATCCGTTGCACGCAGCGCAGCAACGGGGGTAAAATCCGCCCACCGCACCGCTGCACTGACGAGAGCAATAGAAATTTGTCTGGTCAGCGCGGTGACTGACTGAGAAACCTGTCGCTGTGAAAGGTGATATAGGTTATAAACTGTAACAGTCTAGAATTGCATTGAGCTGAAAAGAGGGAGACATCAGCAGCTGGATCGTGCATAAAGACGCAGCGTGAACCTCTGTGTGCTTCAGTGTTGCTGCTGAGGGGAAAATGTTGACCATAATCCCCCCCGCCCCCAAAATTAGCATAATCTCACTCTTAACTTTTGATCAAAGTTGAGAGGTCTGATTATTACACACCATGCCATATCACATGACACTACTATTTTGGGAATAATTACACACAGAGAATACATTCAAACAATATTTTATTATACACATATGTGTATACATAATTTATGTAGACAAATGATTTCGTCCTACACCTTTTGTAAAATCATTCCCAAGAGCTATAATTGACAAAAAAATCAGTGCATCACACGTGTTAAGACACAGCTGGCTGTGATTATACACCTGGCCAGTAGGTGGTGTCGTGTGCACATGAAGCTCCAAGAAATGAACCCTTTCTCGAACCATTTGGCTCAAGTGGTTCAATGCCTCATGAGGCTTCATCTCACCATCACTACTTTTAACCATTCCAAACACATTCTTTGTGAAACAATGAATTTGGCTCTTACTTTTCCTTTGTACCCCACTTGTTTGATAAAACTAAACAACATTTGAAGTTACAAATACTAAAGCAAAAAGTCCAATCAAAGTCAAAACATGGCCAATATGGCGCTTACCGGCCTTCCTTCACAGTTTTGTGGAGGGCTTGATCTTGCACAAACGCCTTGATTTCAAAGATGAAGTTTCCTTGGTTTTGTGGTGCTCTTTATGCTCCTTCCACTGTCTAAAGACAACAACTGAGCCAGCTACTGGCATGCCCAGATTGCTTGGAAGATTTGTTCCACCTGGTTCACCACTGATTGAATGGGAGGAGCTCCCAGGCAGTTTCTCAGCACAATATATATGTATATATATATATATATATATATATATATATATATGTGTGTGTGTGTGTGTGTGTGTGTGTGTGTCTAGGATTGTTTTTTTGTTTTTGTTTTGTTTTGTAGAATTTATATATATGTATATAAGTAGATAGACTGTCACACACTCCATACCAGTAAGTGGCGGTGAAGCTACTAAAAGTTTGTTGCCAGCTGCCAGTAAATCCAACAAGAAGAATAATCTTTCTCCTGTTATTTTGTTGTTTTATTAATTAATTCCTTTAAGTTTAGTTTCTCACTTATTTATTGTATTCTGCTCCCTGTGCATTCTAGATCATTTCTGTTAGATATTTCCATTGGTTTGATTATTGCTTTGTTTCTCTGTTCAACTCCTTTCAGGTTAATTAGCTGAGCTATTATTGTCTGCCTCAACTACTCTTCTTCAGAAGGTGATTAACACACCGGTTTCCAGTATCTTCCCTTACACTTCCCTCAGGTTTTAAGCTTTGGTCATTACTCCTTGCCGGATCTGTCATGTAACTTGCTGTTGATGGAGTAAAGACAGCAACTCAGGAGCTGCGTGGTGAGTATAAAGTGATTAAATGATAAACAACAGACTTACACCAAATAAATTAGAGGACACTGTGAGCTATTTCTGTTTGCTCCTCTACTTTCAGCCCTTCCCTGCCCTGTGCTGACTACAGTGCAGGGAACTAGTCTGGGTGAATACTCAATTCTGATTGGCTGCAGGGTGTCCATTTAAAAGTGTTATAGGACACCTATAAAAAAGCTCCGGTCAATTAGCCTGATTGTTCTAAAGTATTGCGCTGGCTCAAACATTAGCTGGTAACGGCAAGACCATTGATGCTGGTTTCCTTGGCAACGGGCCACAACAAGAGATATTAAATAGTTATCACAGCTGCTTCTTGTGAAAATGTTCCATTTTTAATGATGAAAAAAATGTTTTGTTTCCTAAGTGACCATGGTATAAACAGGATAATTCCTGACAAGGTGTCCATCATCAGACATTAACAGACTTTGAGGAAGCAACCGTTCAAAGCGGTGGATGGTTCACAGCTCCGCGTCATCCATTCATTTCTTATATTCGACACCTTGTCAGGCATTATCCTTTGGTTAAGTTCTCAGCATCTCCACAGCTGTCTTCTCTCTTTTTTCAGGGTCTGAGTGTAACCGAGTCTGTTATCCTAATGTCCTCAATTCATGAACTCCTATGTTTTCTTATCTTTTAGACATGATTCTTCTGCAGCAACATAGGCCTACTTAAGGAACATGGATCCGTTAGGGGCAGTAGGGTCGTGGCCCTTTCTACTTTTGATCATCCAACATGTAAAATAAAATGTTACTGCATTACAGGAGTTACAAGCAAAGATTTTATGCCAACAAATCACACACAATGTTTTGTATTTGCACTCAATGCAAACCCTGATACGTGTTCTTTAGACACCAATCTAAACAACAGCCTGTTCCTCTCTGCACCATGATCCCATCTTCATGACTTTCAGACGGCCCACTTCCCTCTTTAAGTCTTTTTCTGTCAACAAAACAATATTCAGAAATGGGATCTTTGTAACATATTACCTTGCAGGCTTATGGAAGCACTTCAGTGGAAGTGTGTCAGCAAATCAGTCAGCTGCACACTTTTAGCTACCATTTTTCACAAAGTGGATTTTTCTCTTAATGCCTTAAGACCTGGGCCACAGCCCTACAATCAAATACTACATGTCTGTCCATGTCTTCTTGAATCTATGATCCTAGATTTCTTTACAGTGGACAAGTGATATTTAAAGTAATTACACTAAAGCATTCCCAAATGTGGAAACAGAAAGTCCTTGACTTGTGTTTTGGCTCATGTACAAAATGAATAATTACTGGGAAACAAACAGCAGCAGTGACATGCAGGGCAAGCTCACGGCTGTCATGGCAACTGGTTGTTGTCCAGAGTAGACCTCTAACTTGCTCCCTATCTAATTCTCATCTTTAAGCCTCACAAAGTGTATTTGCCAAGATCTTTATTACTGTGGGCTTGAGCAATCAATACTAAAAGCCTTTTGAGGTTAGAAATCCTAAATGTAAGTGACCATTACTTTCTCATAAAGAGATTGATGCTGGTGAAATTGTTTTCCTCACCTTTGAGCAATGGCTTTCTGACTACAAGGAATAGGAAGTGCACTTAAGTAGTTTACTTTGTTCTCAGACAATAAAGCAGCTGATGCCGTGCTATTGCACAGTGAGTCCTTGTTATGGTTAGCCAGCGTGTTGTCAGTAATTATATGTCTGTTATTTCTTAAGTTAAAAAAATCAGTCTTCTATGTTGACATAGTTTGATGTGCTTCTTATGTACAGTTTTGCACAATTGTTTGTGAAAGTGAAAAATCTGGCAACAAAATCAGCTCTACAGTATCTTATGGAGTAAATTTCCTTTTTAGGGTTGACAAGGTAGGTAGGTGAGCTACCGTATTTATATCATTTGCATTTTAGTTATTCATGGGTGTGTGCCTGAAGGCTGCATTCTGAACATGGCCTGCCTCCCCCCTTCCCAGCGCAGCACCTGGCAGGCTGTAATCACCCACGACTGGTTCCACCTGTTCTCACCCTTTATAAGCTCACCTCTGTTTGTTCTTGGTTGCCGGCTCGTAATGTTCAGCTACTCCAACATCATGCCTGTCTGCTCCTGTCCTCCTGTCTTGGTTCTCGTCTGGTCAGTTTAGTTTGTGTTTGCTGCGCTGCTGGTTTCTGTTCCTGTGTTCTTGGTCTCTGGTCTTCACTCCCGATCCTGCAGCAGCGCAGCTCCTTCGTTCTGTTCCTGCATCCTTCCTCTCTGTCTGGTAACTGACTCTGGTTCTTCATGTCATCACCATCCACTGCTGCAATAAACTCTCTTAAACCAGCTGTGTGTGTGCGTGCTGTGTCTGGGTTCATCCAAAGACAAAATCATGACAGTGCCTTTGATGAAAATGACATTTGTTTTTGGCTCTGCACAAAAAGGTTCAGGGTTTTTTCTGGTTGTGATGATAACCACAACAACCCCAGGGATGTATGAAAGAGTGTATACAGGTGTGGTTGGAGAAGAAGCTCCAGCTGCAGGTGTAGTTTTTAGTTCTGTGAGTACAACATGACATACTTTTGTATGTTTTTTTTCTTTGCTGGCTAAATCTAAATAAATTAGAAAAACAAATGAGAAACATTACTGGAATCTAGCTGTCTGGTAACAGTTAGAGTAATTTTTGCTCTCTGGGAATGCAGCAAACCAAAGAGAAAGAAACCTTGTCCACCAAAAGAGAATGGTGGTGAACCTTCTCAGTGTTTCCGACCTACCAAAATTACTCCAAGAGCGCACTGATGGTTATTCAGTAGGCCACAATAATGTTAGATAAGACTTTATGATTAAAAAAGACAGGTCAAAAACGGAATCAGCAGTTCCATTGTAAAATAATTTCTGCCCACAAAATAAAGTTCCATCTTGTATTTGTCAAAAAAAAAAATCTTGACGCACAATACCTTCAGGATAATATTCTCTGAACTGAGACAACTTTTTAAAAGGGGACTTTTTGGTTATATCTGGTATAAAACAAAAATTATTTCAAAGAAGACAATTACTAATAGAATTACTAATAGATATAGATAACACTAATAGAATTTTCATTTAAAAAATAGCAGTGTTTATTTTTATCAAACATTTCTACAGTAATCCTTGGTATTGATGGTCTAAAGTAGCTTGTTATTCTATTCCAAATTTTGTTATCTGTATTTTTTCCCTAAAATTACAAAGGGATAATGTGAGAATGCGTCTTTGTTACATACTGTATCTGTTACAGATTAATTCCCTCTTAACAATACTTAAGAACAATTACCCCACCCCCACTTTTTGCAAGCTGTCCTGGTTACTCTTGCGCACACTCTTCACCAAACACTCCCTAAACTAATCCTCTTTCCCAGTAGAGCACGAAGGGACACCTGGACATTGCTAAGACAGTGAAGTGAGGCATTGTTTGGTCGGTTGACCGTAATAAAGTCTTAAAACTCTCAGTCTATTAGAGTTTGATGCTTTGCAATCAGCCGTGGGGGATAAATCAGACTGTAAGTTAAAAGCCTCATGAAATGTGAGACTTTTACAGGCATCAGGGAACTGTTCTCACAGCAGGGGGGAAGCCACTGTGTAGGGTAGTTCACGCGTGACGTCAGCGCTACATCCGGGTCACGGTGGTTGGCAAAAACAGTACTGTTCTCGTCTACTACATGACAAAACGGGTGATTTAGAGCGTACTTTTAGTTTATTTTTGGAATCTAAACAGTGCCTACGACTTGTTGTGCTCCCGGTTGCACACAGAGGCATTCCAAATCGTTGGATGTTCGTTTCTGTCGTTTACCGAAGGAGGAAGGACGAAGAAAGAAGAAAGAAATGGATATTTTCACAGGCAGACCCTCCCAATGGACTGGGGGAGCCATCATACTACGACAGAACTTGCAGTCTACACTTCATCTCTGCTGCTGCTCCAGACAGCGGCTCCATTACACCCCCGTTCACGGGTGCTAGTACTTCTGTGTTTACGCTGCAATGTCGCCGACACCTCCACCCATTTTAACAAGACAAAAACACCAAAATAATCCGTAGTAAACAGTGTTTTTTTTTAACCTACCGGGCGGGCCTTCCTCTGCTGAGACGCGGTCTGTGTCCGACGCCGCTTTGTGCTGTTGCACAAACGTGTGTGAACAACATCCATCCATCCATCCATCCATCCATCCATCCATCCATCCGTCCATTTTCTGACCGCTTAATCCCTCATGGCGTCACGGGCGTTGCTGGAGCCTTTTTCCCGATATAAAATAATTGCAGCCGTCCAGTGGTTTCATGGCTTTCGTGCTCTCTCGTCTGTACTGGCCTGCGTGTTTATAAGGCAGCTGTATGTCGCGGTACGGAACCCTTGGCCAGCATTTCACAGACTCGCTCCGTCCCTTCAGGCTTTTGTTGTGTGGATCTGGCAATCTGATACCATCAACCATCAACTTACTCTTAAAACGATCTTGTAGTACGTTATCTAAAGAAGAAAAATACGTGGAGAACTCGTCAGTTTCTCTGTTTGCGTCCGCCATTGTGTTCGCCTTTTGCCTACCAGTCCGGCGCGCATGCGGGAAAAACCCGCATCAAAACAATAACAATGAACTACCCTATAAAGCCCCTGGTCATGCTACAATCACTCTCTTTTTTGTCCCCCATGCTTGACAGGCCCAGGGCACCCCATTGGTGCCTGTGTAAAGCGCAGTCTGGGATTCTTGTGGCATTTCTGCCTTTTGAGCCATCCGCTTGCTCGCTGCTCAGACAATCAGCTTTACCTTGGAGTGATTCACTGCAACTATATGCCCGTCGTCATAACCAGACAAAGCCAGAGGTTTTGCAGAGAAATAAATATGGAAAGTTTAGAATGGTTTACTTTTAATGTGTCTTTTTCTGTTTTCTTTAAGGTGTGACTGAGTAAAAGACTGGGAGCTAGAAAGCTAAGCCACCCACTAGCATTCTTGAAACAAAGCTTTGCTGATGTGTTTGAGTGTTTTACGGTTATGACAAATTTTATATCAATAAGGGTTTCATACATCAATGGGACATTAATGTTTGTGTTTTCTGGTCTGCTCATTACAACCAAATAGAGCTTAAAAGACTGTTTAAGCTCCCGCTAGCATTGGCCAAAATTAGACTGTCTAATAACCCTGATAAAACTACAAGTCAGTTCAATTCAATTTTATTTATACAGCGTCAATTCACAACACATGTCATCTCAAGGCACTTTACAAAGTCAAATTCAATCAAATGATACAGTTTGGTCAAAAAGTTTCCTCTCTAAGCAAACGTAGTAGATTGCATCAAGTTTTGACAAGCAGCATTTGCTCTTCATGACAGAGCGTAGAGCCACAGTGGACAGTTTCTGCATGGTCCATGGCTTTGCAGCAATCCCTTAAGCATGAAGTAACAGTGTAGAGGAAAACAGCCATTTAACAGGAAGGAAAACTTCCAGCAGAACCAGGCTCGGTATGAACGGTCATCTGCCTCGCCCGACTGGGGGTTAAAGACAAAGTACACACTGATTAAATCTGTGGCAAACACTCCTACATCTGACTGGAATAGGGATGCTGGTTGAAGTGGCACCATGAATGGTAGATTCTGATTGGAGAATCAGGAGACTAGAGATCAGTAACGGCAACTTTAACATAACTCCAAATAGGGAACATGGTCCATAACAGGCTGAGTGGCATAATTACATGTAAAACACATGGTACATGTCGGGGCTCATGGAGCATCCGAGTGTGGTCTGTAAAAGAAACACACTAATTAGGCCTAATTAGGACTTTCACTAAACAAATTAGCAAAACAGCTGCAGAAATAAACAAACGATTAATAAGAACCCCAGCAAGCCCCATACAATCACTGCTGGATCAGTAGCAACAACACATAAGTTAACACGCTGTGAGCGGTTAGAGTGGTCGATGTAAACTTTGGTGGGTGTTGAGCTCACCATCAGGACTGTGCCGGATGACTCACTTACTGCATCATGAAGAACGGTGAGATGAAGCTCCCTGCAGGTTTTGCATGGACGCTTAAGATTACAACCGTCCATTCGGTGGTTGCGACCACATCTCTGGCATCGGTCTCCATCCTTTATCCAAGAGATGATCTGACGGGTGCTAAGCCTTTTGAAGCTGTCACAAGAGTTTAGAAAATGTTCCTTGGTGTCACAATAGGGGCAGTATGGCTTCGGTTTTGGGTTGCACTTTGATGACCCGGACTCAGCCTTTGCCATTTTGCTTCCTACTGTGTGGAGAACAGGTACTGACCTGGCTTTAGAGTAATGAAGTTTGTGATCCTAGGAAGTTTCAACTGACCAATCAGCAGCTGAAATTTGTATTGCTCACTTAGGTGAATGTGATTACTCATCAAATTATCTAGCGCCATTGTGAGTAGGGCAAAATCCCTCTCATCACCACTATTGGACACTGGCAGTGTGGTCCTTGGGATCCCATAAACAGATGCAATGAGCAGGTCAGTTCCAGATTGTGGTGTTGTACCAGGGAGGGGAACTGCTGCCATGATTACCTGGCTGCTACTGGAATTAGTGGTTGCTGCCCTAGGATCTGATTGAGTGGCTTGTGAAGACAGTGAAGCTGTAAGAGGAATGAGCTGTGGCGGTGCCTGTAGCCCTTTGTTCACCAAGTTGGGGACTGGATGTGATGGCATTAAGTTTAACTGCTGTTCTTGTTTCACAGTCTGAGTGACAGGAGTAGATGCTGATGCATCAGCATGAGAGGGCAGGGACCGGTCAGGGTTCTGAGACACAAAGGGAATGGTGGCAGCCTGTGTGACGGGGCTTCTGACCCTATGTTCTCACGAAAGGGTTGGTGAAACAGACTCCCTTTGATAGTTAGTGCTAACAGGCGCTAACTATCATAATATTTTACTAGACCAAACACATCAACATGGTGCAAATCACGGATTCACACTTCAACAATGCCAATAACGAACAGTTAAAGAGTAAACTAATCAGTAAAGGTACTTACTTTATTTATTACGCACACAAATATCCACCATGAAATGTCCACTCTCAGCATGTGCCACACTGTAAGCGGTCCGGGCGGAAACAACTAAACCCGGCTTTCTCTCAGTCTTTCTAAAAAATCCTTCCTATGTTATATGGTAAAAGCAGATGATCTGCCTCCCCAGGAGGAAGTCACAGCTAACAGAACGGCAGACCAGATGTGCATACTATGAAGAGAAAAACGACAGAGAGAACAAAAAGTTAAAAGTTGAAATAACAATAAACAAAGTAAATTGGAGAACAGTCGGAGAACTCAGCAGATTGAGGAAAAATAAGATTATAGCAGTGTAAGATGATTTATTTTTCCTTTAGGAATTGATGTTGTGACATACAAGATCAGTTACATGTTACAGTTGATCCATAACTAAGGAAGTGTGCTATGCCTTTAAGAGGAGTTGTTTTGTTGTTTTTCTTCTTCAGGGTTTTTTGCTGTTGTAGCCCCAGGAGTGAGCCCGGGACGGGGGCTTTGTGTGTTTAAAAAGAAAAGAAGTATGGAGGTTGAATAAACGTCTGGACCGCTACGCTATTCCCTCTTTCTCCACCCACGACCTCTAAGATTCTCGTAACACCGAGACAGTTCCTCTCGTAGTGTTACCCTGGTGGCAGCGGGTGTGTGGACGTTTACGGCGCATGGAGCGGTGAGCACATGCTACAACTGCTAACCGCACATAGCTCATGCTGCACGTACTGAGCCGTGTATATAGCGGCTGCTGAAGACGCATTTGTTTTTCTCTCTCTTTTTTTTTCTTGCTCCACCTTCACCCCCGTCTCTATACTGCCGGCAAGGGAGACGAATACACAGCCATGGCAAGTCATTTTTGGGATCAATGACCTTTTCATTCTACAAGTACTCATGCCAGACCTCATTACAGCCACGTTTTCATGGGGGACGGACAAGAGGATTTTTCTAAATGGTGCAGACGTTTCGAAGTGATGGTTGCGGCTGATCCTGATACCACAGCGGATAGTTTGGTGAAACTGCTACCTACATGTTTAGGTGGTGCTGCTTTTAGTTACTGGGATAGTCTATCTGATGCTGTAAAAGCGGACTATTCAGCCACAAAAGATAAGCTGAAGAGCGTTTTTGGACAAACTGTTAATTGTCGACTTTCCAAAGCTTTATTAATGCACGCAGTCGCCTTGCTGGTGAAGCCCTTCCTGTTTTTGCTGCTGAGATTTGCCGGTTGGTCGAAGAAGCTTTTCCGACTTATGGTGACAATGCCAAACAGGGGGAAAAATTCCGACGCTTTATTGCTGGACTTGACCCATACCTACAGCTGAGATGTCATGAACAGGGCGTCGACACACTGGAGACCGCTCTGCAGTTCGCTATGCAGATTGAAACTGCTCACCAAGCTAGTAGAGTGTTCGCTACCACACCTCCTTCACAGCCCTTGTCTACACCACCAGTTTACCCTGCTGTCTTACCTGGCTACTCTACTCAGGCTCCTTCACCCACTCCTCTAGGAGTCCACTCAGCTCCTGCAGATGATTTCAAGACCATGGCAAAGACTATTGAAACGCTGTCGGACAGAGTTAAACAGCTACAGCTGGCAATTGACCGCCAACGTGAGGATGCACATTGCCAGGATAGGCAGGACTATGGATTTCGTCTTCGGAGCTCTACTCCAGGTGGCCGCTGGGGTGACTGATATTCATCAGATGGATACTATGGGTCTTCTCCACGACGCAGAGACTCATCAGATGACCGAAACACATCTCACTACAGTTCCAGTCCATATGCACAGGATAAACACAACCAACGGGGTTTACGTATCCGATCGGGATCTTCTGAATGCCAGACACAGGACTACAGCTCGGAAACCAGAGGCTACACTAGTCGTGGCCGTTCTCCCAAGTTCCTCTCGTAGTGTTACAGCAGCATAACTACAGAGATAGCTCAGGCTAACCTAAGCGACTCTAACTATAAGCTTTATCAAAAATGAAAGTTTTTTAAGCCTAGTCTTAAAAGTAGATAGGATGTCTTTGTCAAAACTGGGAGTTGGTTCCACAGGTAAAGAGCCTGATATCTAAAGGATCTGCCTCGCATTTAGCATTTATAGACTCTAGGAACATCTAACAACAAAAGTCCAAGTTTGACCTCACATCAATATTGGAAGAAAATATTTGAGATCTTTCAGTTGTTTTTCAATCTTTTTTTGTCTTCTTTCTATTGGTGCAATCAACTTTATAGTTCTCAAGTTTGGTGCCCATCACCTCTAATATATGTCAAAATGAAATTTCAATATTAATACAAAAATGTAATTAGTTTTTCATGAGCTGAAGATATGAAACAGTGTTCTTAAAATTAATATGTGTATTATTTGCAAATGCTATTGTATGACTCCTAGCTTCCCTGACATTTAGACTTTAAACCTCAAAGCCCTGTTTCATTGACACAAGATCTTATTTAAGGAAGTGAAGGACACCACCTGGATAGGTAAAACTGTCATTCAAGGACACCAAAGGTGATTTTTCAACTGCTGACAATGCTACTAATAAATATAAAAACTAATGTACTGAGATAAAAAACTTTTCCCCCAACATATACTCACTTCGCTGTTTGTTTAGATGCACTTTAAAAAGTAATGCTGTCATAAGTTTCAAGCAGCAGACATTATTTTCTAATAAAAAAAATGTATGATTAATTGAAGATAGTATGATATCAAAGAAAAAACACTTAAATTTCATAAACAGCGACTGATGGAGATGTCAAACACGAGGGCCATAGCCCCCCACAGGCTTGGTGAAAATGTATTATGCTGTCACAAAGATAAGAACAAAACAGACTCAAGCAGAGAATAGGAATTATTTTCTCTTGAAAAAAAATCCCTACATCTGACATGTGTTTGTGGGTGTTTGTGAAAATATTGTAACGCCTTTGATTTGTTTTCTTTAACTATCTTGACCAAGCTGTAAGTTTACATCCATGTTTGAAAATGTTGCTTTTGTAAAATCTCAGTAGTAAGATCATCCTATTACTGTCCTTGAATTGTAGAGCTTAACTGTAAGAATGACTCCTTAAAACTACCAAAAATCTTTCTTTTGGGGAGTCTTTCTTTGCAAACAAGAATTTTTTTAATGTAATTTTTACACATCATAAATATAAACAAACATATAGCTGACTATCAAGGCATTTGGTATTCAAATGTCACAACAGTTTAGTACAAACTCTATTATAAATTTAGGAAAAGAAAAGCAACCACTTTTTCTTTAAGAGATGATTGCTATTTTAATGGGGTTCTTGTGAACTATTGTGAGCAGTAGATTAATTAAGGGCAACAGAACACTTCCTTAGCATCTTGTATAATGCAGCTCAGAGTTTTCCAGGTTGTCCACTCAGGATCTGGACCAATATAAATGCTACCATGCTTTCTAGCATGTAAATCACCATCAAATTTGTTTATGGTCTTGTTTTTTTTTTTTTTTTTTAGAAATCTGTAGTTACTTGCACAGAAGATGGGCAGCACTGTCCGGAGGAGATGGTTATCATCTGCAGCTGGTTATCTCATCAGTTTACAATCAAGGAGGACAAAGAAAATATTGTTGCATCCAGACATTTAGTTGATTTAGCAATAACCTGGCCTTCCAGTATCCTGACCAGAGTAACCTATATTGTGTTTAGCACCATCAATATTTCGCTCCACTCAGACCAGTATCCCAGTCCCTACTGCAGAAAAACATTCCCACAGCGTAATGCGGCCACCACCATGTATCACTGTGGATATGCTGTTCTCTGGGTGATGGGATGTGTTGGATGTGGACCAATGCATCCCATCATTTTTCTAATTTTCTGATTATACTATTTTGAACAGATCCATCACATGAAATAAGATTAGAAAACATTTCAATTGCATGTTAGAATGTAATAAAATAGGTAAGAAGCCAAGGCGGGTGAATAGTTTTGCAAGGCACTGTGAGGTTCAGCCTATAGTCATGCAAGCTGCTTCAAAAACATCTATGAAAGAATAAGTTGCTCTCAGGAGCTCAGTAAATTCCAGTGTAGACTGTGAAAAGATGTCACCTGTCCAATAATTCTAGGGGTGACATTCCCTCACTACTAAATATTCCAGAATGCATGTTTGTGCTATTAAACAAAATGGAAGTTATTGGGAATGACAGCAACCTAGCCAAAACCACTGATCTCTAGTTATTCACTGGATTGTGCATTGGGCGTATATAATACACGTCGCTGTGAAGCCACCAGCCGCCATATTGGTACTCCCTATTTTCCTCCAGTAACTAGGGAATATGTGCGCTACAGCATCAAACAACCATGATTTTCTCATGTTCAGGAGGGGCTTAAGACTTTAAAATATCAAATGCCATATAGTTTTATGTTATGTTCTAAAACTATCAAGTACTGAGAAAGTCGTGTGCTGAAATATTTTGCATGTTATTTATTTATATATACATATAAATAACATTTATAAATAATAATATACAAACACACACACGCGCACACACACACACACACACACACACACACACACACACACATATATATATATATTAGTGCTGTCAAACGATTAAAAATTTTAATCGCGATTAATCGCATAATGTCAATAGTTAACTCTAGATTAATCGCAAATGAATCGATACCCATGTATCGTGGAATTCTGGACCAACATCTCCTTCCCTCAGTGAGAGAGCTGAAGATGGGTGGAGGATGGGTGTTTCAGCACCGCCAAAGCAACAAAAGAGTGGCTGAAGAAGAAGCACATCAAGGTTCTGGAGTGGCCTAGCCAGTCTCCAGACCTGAATTCAATTGGAAATCTTTGGAGGGAGCTTAAAATTCGAGTTGCCAGGCGACAACCTCTGAACCTGAATGATTTGGAGGCTGGGAGGAGGGCCAGGGAGGAGTGGGCCAACATCCCTGCTGAAATGTGAACAAACCTTGTCACCAACTATAAAAACCGTTTGACATCTGTGCTGGCCAATAATGGCTTTTCTACAAAATATTAACATGCTGTTTGTCCAGGGGGTCAAATACTTGTTTTTCCTCATCAGATGGTTATCAATTTTTATAAATTCATATGATGTGAATTTCTGGAATTTTCTTTGGGATTCTGTCTCTCACTGTTAGAATGTACATATGATTAAAATTATAGATTGTTGCATTCTTTGTAAGTGGGCAAACCTGCAAAATCAGCAAGGGGTCAAATACTTATTTTCCCCACTGTATATATATATATATATATATATATATATATATATATATATATATATATATATTTCATATGAATAACATGTAAAATATTTCAGTACATAATTTCCTAGTAGTTGATAGTGTTAGTACATCCACTGACTGTAGAATTACCTGTGAAACGTTTTCACTCAGCCAGAAAACTGCTTGTTGTTGCAGCCAAATCCTGTGGGATTCTGGGAGAGTAGGGAGGAGCAAGATGGCGGCCAGTGACTTCAGTTTTTCGGCTAAATCAGCACTCCAGTGAATAAACAGAGATCAGTGATCAAAACACGGTAGGCCATGTGAAATCTCAGAGCAAGGTCTGCAGATGCTGAGGAGCAAAGTGCAGACAGGTTCAGAAACTTCTGGTTGTCTTCATTTTAGTTTTTGATTAACACTTAAAGATTCCAAAAAAAAGTAAAAAACAAAGCAACTGGACTTGTCTTCCGTAGTTTGAAGACGTTTCGCTTCCTATCCAGGAAGCGAAACGTCTTCAAAACGTCTTCAACTACGGAAAACAAGTCCAGTTGCTTTGTTTTTTTCTCTTTTTGGAATGACCATGACCTGATGACTGAGAATCTTCACCAGCATAATACTTAAAGATAATCATGGGATCGGATTCCCAGGCTGGGCAGCTGCATCCAAGCCTTACATAATCAAGTGCAATGCAAACTATTATGAATCTAGACACCCTGTCTGGGTGAGAGAGATGAGTCTGGGTTTGTTTAGTTGCCAGGAGAACAAGAATTGTCATACTGCATTCTGTCAAGGTTAAAGTTTGGTGCAGAGGGTCAGAAGTTGGGCTCAGTTGAAGTGATCTTTGGGTGAGAAGTAGAGTACACCCTAGACAGTCAATGACAGGGCAACATTAAGACTCAAAGGAAAAACAATCACACACACACACACACACACACACACACACACACACACACACACACACATACCTAAACACAATATGGAGAGACCAATGAACCTAATAGTTATGTTTTTGGACCGTGGGAGGTGACGAAGAACCCACACATATGAACTTGAATCCTGCTGCAGTGTTACCAGCATTGTTACCTACTGTCCTGCTGTGCAGCCGCCAAGTTCTGTTTTAATTTTAACAACATACATCTGCTGACTGGAAGTAATATTAGGATTTTGGAACAGCCCAGTCAGATTTAGGACTAGAATCAGAAAGTCTCTGGAGTGAACTACATATTGAAGCCTTTCCTCCTTTAAAGCATTCTTGCTGGCCACTGTTCGGACAAAATATCACTCAGGGCCCCCTCTCATCAACACTTTAATCTAAATAACCTTTTTCTTAATCTTGCATATTGTTCCTAAGACTGTTTATACATTGGTGTCACAAGCAAAGCAATTGTTGAGGAAATAAATATCTTAGTCGTTATATTAATCAGGTATTCGTATGGAAGAACTGAGGAATGCAGGGTTTTTGACTGTCTCCCCCTTTGAGGGTAAGATAAACATGCAGATTAGGTTTATGGCCGGTATAGGTCATTTGGCTTGACCCCTAACCGAGAAGAGCAGCCTCTTTGTTCGAACAGATAGCCCCAAATTTGACACCACCCCCTCCTGAAGAGATTGGAGGGGCAGCCAGTTTATTAAAAGGATGTCTTTGCGAAACTTAGACCAGACAAAAGCTGCAATGCCTGGGAGAAGTACGTAGGTAACAATGGGAATGTAACTTCTGTCTCCGTTGGGAATTCCTAATGAATTAAATATGCATATTTTAATGTTTGTCTCTGATAATTGTTTCACCTTTACTGTCAAATCTTAAGCCAGGGTAAGACGGGCCTTCAGAGCTAAGCAGGAGCAGGCTGGTATATCTACACAACCCAAACACCACAGATTTTGGTTGGTCACAATTACCCACAAATTTGGTACACATAGGACTGATAATGTTCATGTATATTGAAATAGAACACATCAACATGAACCACTGCAATATTTTTTTCCATTTCTTAGGTATGTATTGCTGCAATCAGACCAAACATGATGTGAACGTCTGAACACTCTGCTCAACTGGAGTCTTGTGAGCGTTTTTGACGCTCGGTAGAAAGTGTGGACAGACCAGTCTGACGCACATTGGGAGGAGCTACCCAGTTCTTTTCCTCAAATGTGGGGAAATATTTACCGTGGGGAAAGTTTGAATAACTTTCCCTGTGGGGTGGTGCCGTACTTTCTACCAGCCACCTCATTATGTTTCAGAGCCTAGCACCTCTAAGCGGTTGGACTTGGATCATGCGAGGATTGTGTCATTGCGCCATAGAAGTGTACTTGTAGTCTGTAAATAATTAAAATCATCGTCCATGGTGTCAAGTATTAAGTGAGATTCTCTGGTAGCTTGGTTCTGGAGCTGCAGGTAATGACGTATTGATGTTTCAGAGTAAGATGCTATCCAAAGACTGCACATGTAGTGTTTTTACCCGACCGGATTAACTTTGCTTTTCATCAATTGATTTCCTGCCTGAACAATCCACTCTGCTCATGATTGACATGGAGTCACTGCAGCAAGTAGCAAAAAACCAGCCGTGTATTTAAGAGATGTGGCGAGCAGTGGAGAATGTGGGACGCTTCAGACATGCACTGTGGAACACTGGATGGAACCGCTCTTACTGACCAGAGATGTTGTGATCAGCTGTGAAGGTGCAGCGCAGCCCCACCATGGCGCTTCCGCATTCAGTGGAACCTTGGGGTTAGAGCATTACTCTTACCTGCTGAATAAACCTAACAAACATAGTTTGGCAGTATGTGTTTCAGTGTAAATAACTATTCAATGCAAACATGATGCAGTCTAATGGTTTATAAAACAGCTCTTAATAGGGATGTGATATCACTATGACATTTTACAAACACATTTTCTGTACTACTCCTTTAACTACACACACAATTCTTTATTAGCTGCTTTGTTATAAATGAAATCAGCTGTAAAGCTCTCATAACCGCCCTGGAGAAGTAAACATCAGGTGGACATTGTTTCAAATTTCAGAACCTTCAGCCAAACTTCAGCCACACTACTGCAACACAACATCATGCTTTGATGCCAAGCATTGTAGCCATGGAGGACTCTGATTCCAGACGCTCCTGCTTCTCATTGAATTTAGTGTTAAAAACAGCACAACAAACATACCTACTTCACATTTAGACAAAACTGGACCTTGTCATTAAAAGTTTAGTATAACTTTATCAGTCAATTTAGAAGTCAAAATGTTATTGTGCAATGATAAAAGGTCACTTGCAATAATTGTGTTAAACTGTAATTTTATTCTGTAACAATTAAAAGAAGGTATGCTCTGTAGAATTTATTAGTCATCACAAGTTTTGTTTGTATCATGGGGAAAAACACATTTGTAGCGTTGGGTTTTTGTCAGATTTAAATCATTTTATAACCTGGTTAAGACCAGATAATTTACTCATAGAAACCTTAACACTGGTGTAGGATGTTCTATCTTTTGAGCATATCTTTGTCATTTAACCACCAGTAACGGTGAACTTTTTAAAACTTTATCTTCAGCATATATGGAACACAACAATCAACATCACACTTTTTCTCTTTCACATTGCACATTCTCTCATTTTACAAAGAATGTGCAGCAGCTACAACAATCCATGGAGCAAAATGTTGCAGTTTACCAGTAAAGAGTAGAGCAATTACATGGCACACATACATCACCCAGAGCCTGGGGAGAAAAGTGCAATTTGGTTAAGATGTGAAAAAGTGTAAGAGTGATTAAATATTTCCTTTCATCTCTTTTATGAGGCATGCTCAGATCCAGCTCATTTTGATCTTAATAGCTCACAACAGGTTTGCAGGCAAATGCCAAGTAATGTTTGCTAAGCATATGCTGTTGGAAACGAGGCTTCATTCTATCTGGTCTTATCTGTGGAATGAGCTATGCAGAGAATGGAGTCACCAATGGTGTCACAGAATCAGCGTTCCAGCCAGTGATTGGCAGTCTGTACTCAAAAATATAGTCATCAGTCTAGGAACATTGTCACACAACAATATACGAGCCATAAAAAAGAACAGATATTCATATACTGATAGACTGGGAGAGCTTTTTATTACAGCATGTAATTAAATTCTCCTAGTGCAAAATAAAGATAAGGATTCCATTACCCCTTTAAAACATTCTGGGATAATGGATTTTTGTGGTTGATGGAGCACCTCATGTGGGACAGGTGGGATTTATTCCCAGGCTAAACTCAGGCAAACAGACAGCCGAAGCATCCAACCACAGGAGCCGGCGCCGACATTTGATGCTCCATTGGCACCGGAGGCAAATGAGATTACACAGAGGGAAATGGAACTGACTCATTCCATGACAGATTTACAGATCTTCTGCGGTAAAAATACATGTGCAGAGGCTGTAAAAACCATCCTCTGAAGGGTGAATTACACACAGCTTGGAACAACTTGTTTTGGTTAGAAAATTCACACAAAACAGTTGGTTTTGATTTAGCTGCGTTCCCTCCCCTCACCTATCCATCCACGCTTCAATAACTCTTCCAGCATCATGTGCAATGCACCAGGTCACATTGTACGCTAGTCTGGCGTTCAGAGGACCTCATCTTTTGATCAGTTTGTTAAACTGCTCTGTGGAACTGTCCTTGGCCTCTGATCTGTCAGATGCTTACAATAGACTAATCCCATAGCAACAATAAGTGTACATTACAAGACTTGTAAGAGCATCAATTTTCCTCTCAGCCTGATAGATGCGATCTGAATATGAGCTGCTAAGACTGCTGGCATCCCCTGGTCCCTGAGCAATAACTAGAGAAGGTCAAATACAGCTGCAGTCAATTCCTCAATAGAAGCTAACCCTCTACTTTGGGAATTCTGTGGGAAGTCATAACGGCGCAGTATTAAATGATTAAAACACCAACAAATCAAAAGTATCTTCTATCACAAAAAAAACACTCTTTAAAGTGTATGTAAACTTTAGATATTTTAAAACTCCTTTAGTTTGATACTTATATGTGAGCTACAGCGCCCACATCTTGCTATATTCACTATAATTTTATTGATTCTAGTGTCTCAAACACATATGCAACCAACAGTCTCAGTGCTGTTCGACACATTTATTCACAGAAAACGTGGATTAATCAGCAGCAGTAGTCTCTAATCAAATACATGTACAGCAAACATGAATAGCATTCTGTTTCAAAAGAATAACTTGGAGATTAATTCCACGTACCATGAGCCTTTGACCTAGTGCTGCCATTGTAAATGGACTACAATGGTTTACCTTTAAAAGCTCAGGACAAAGGCTGGGGCTGTGTTCACAGCACTGACAGCACAGGCAGCTATTTGAAGACACCAAAGACTTTCTTTGTTGTCTTGACTTGTCTTTTTATTCTCTGGATCTTGGTGGTTGTTTCTTCGTACATTTCCAGTGCTCTATACAAACTAATGATCTATTTATCTCAGTGAACATTACAGAAACCTAATACATTGCAAAGTAATCAGCAACCAAAGACAACGTTTGAAAGGACTTTCTTAAACACAAATTAAAAACAAATGTCATTCCTTATTGTTTAGATGTGCTGGAAATTCCAGCGGCTCATTCAGTGTTGCTGTGGGTCTGTCGGTGGTTTCAGTGAAACAATCATATTTGAACAAATGTCCGGTAATTGTAATCTCTATGTTTTCTTATATTTCCTGAAATTATTTCTGACTAACTTAACTGTGCTGTGGTATTTTTGAACTCTTCTCCTGACCAATAAGATCGTTTTCATCCTTGGTAATTTCTCTGCATGGTATGGATTTAGCTACAGGATGGAGATGAGCAGATGTCTGGACAATTATTCTACAGCTCAAGTTTATTTGTATAAATCTCATAAATAATATAAATGTTGGAACAGAATTGAAAGCTGCATCAATAATGTATTATTTTACGGATGTGAACATTTATGCAATCAGATTACTGCAGCTTGGTAGTTAATTATTGTATTTTCCACATGTCTGCATGTGTCAATATATGTGATAAAAGTTTTACAGGATTATGTAGTCTTATGTTTGCATCACAAAACCCTGATATTTTAACAGAGCTTTGAATCATTTTAGAGCTACTGAGTATAAACTATGACTTTACTATCACAGATGGTGTGTTATAGTTATACATGAACCAGGCAAATATATGCTACACATTCAAAAGTTTATGTTTTGCAAGGAGATTACAATAGAGCGACCTGTACAATTTATCTAGAGAAATATTTAATTAAACTATTTAAATCAGATAGACACATTCAAAGTCAGTCTGTATGAAACTCCATTGTAGTAAAACAGCCTATCTCTCAAAGGTCTTTGTTAACTTTACAAAATACAGCACTTTCAAAAGATTAATTCATTCAATATATAAAACACATAGATAAACTACATTAAGGCCTTGGGTACTACCTGGTAAATAAAATCCAGACCAGTATATACAGCGTGTGCTTCAAATGGACAAATCATGAATATAAATGCAGAATGTTTAAATCCTGACCACAGTCTTGATTCTTTACACAGTCCATATTCCTAAATATTGCATTTATTTAACATGATCCGGCCTGAATGTTATCTTCATCCTGCCACTCCTCCCATGCTCTATTGTAATCACATAAAAAAAAACAAACTATGAGCCTGCCTCTCTGCTCCCCTGTAATCAAGCTTATAGCACACATCTGCTCCTTATGTGCTCACCGCAGACAGCAGGACAGTGGCAGATTATTGAAAGCTTTTTTGCAAGTACCAAGCTTCTATTTTCTGGACCTGGATTTGTAGTATGACCAACAAGACTGGCCTAGCCCCATGTCTGCACATCCTTACATGACCCAAGACTGTCCCCTGGCTGATCAAGCCTCAGCCATCCTGTCTGACACCTCTGAAGTGAGGCACTATTCATCAATAGCTATGTTTACATGTGCAAAATTACTTGACCAGATTGAAATGTGTTCGACTTGAAAAAGAGAAAACTATCTGAGTCCATCATTTATATGGCCACAAAATGGATTCATTCAATCATGATGTATGTTTACATGCACCACAACTTATTCAGAATACAACCACTGTGACATGCATAGTCCTCAAATTTTCCTAAAAAACACAGAAGAAGAAATATAAAATTGATTCTTGCTCTTGTTATTACAATGCAAAATAGGACAACCTACAAGATGGTATTTATATAGATATTTCTTGTAAACTACCATAAGATCAGCCTACAATGAGATACTAAACAAGCGTGTTAACAAACCCCATATGAGATGAATTACTTCAGCTATAACTCTATAATTGACTGTCACATATCAGTGCTGTGGGTGTGGGGGTCCCAGTTTAATATCTACATCTGAATAAATTAGAAAGAATTGTATGTCAATTCCAAAAGTGAAACTCCATAATATCCCATAGATTTATTACATGCTGAGCAATATTATGCTTTTTGCTAATTCCAGTGTGTGGATTACATTTTACACATAGTAAACCCCCAAAATTAACAATCTCAGAAAATCCATTAATATTGAAAATAAATCTCAAGATTTATCATACACAATATTCTAATTCCCAGAGGTCAGGAATTTTTAATTCTTAATAACTTTAAGCCATGATATCAAAACTGGTTGATGAGATAGAAAGCAAAGTGAGTTAAACAAAGGGTTTTTCATTGTCAATGAGCCTAAAAAGACTAAATATATAAAAATATAATACACATTATCTAAATTGCACACTTGGTTAATGTAGGGATATGCAGCTTTAAACTGGTTGCGAGGAGGAGTGATGAGGAAAGAAAACCACAACAAAAATCATGGAAAGCTATTTCAGCATTCTGCCTGGCCTGCATAACCTGACAGAAGCCAGCTGGATGTCTCTCCGCCTAGCTTCACTCACATCCATCTTGGACCTCTCCATAGTAATGGTCTTTATTGAAGGCTGGGCCTTATCAAAAATCCCTGCATATGATTGGATAAGCCACTTGTCTGTCATCTTTATCGACGTGCTATTTCAACCACTCACACCGAAGCTAACCCGTGACGCTGTGAGAGCGACGCAGGAAAAAACTTATTTATTCTTTTTTTTTTAATGTGTTTGCGGCTCTAGTGGCGTTTTATTGACAGTGAGCTGACAGGAAGAGGGGGCAGACAGGCGGCAAAGCGCCGCGGGTCGGAGTCGATTCCGGGCCGACCGCGTCGAGGACTAAAGGCCTCCTAACATGGTTCGTGCTAACCGCTAACCGACAAGATAGATGTCTGCCGCTGACGCGCCCCAGAAAACAAAACTTGCCAAATGCGGTCGGGGGAAGGGTGAAAACATGGTTTCCACCAACAAAAGCCTTCAGAGCCGTTCTCTGATGTTCTTTTAATGAAACAATATTAGGTAGATTGGACAACATGGAAGAAATAGCAGCATCAATGTTAACGCTTGCTTCCTCCATGCCAGCCGCCATTGTCTGAATCAGTCTCATGGTCGCGTCTCCACTACGTCACATCTATGGAACTCCAGCCCTGCGTCCTGATTGGCTGGACAATAAAACTGGTTGGAGAAATCACTTTCTATGGGAGATGTCCCAGATGGATGTGAGTGGAGCTAGGCGGAGCGAGACATGCGTCTGGCTTCTGTCAGGTTATGGCCTGCACCCTAGCAGAAACATTAATAGTGTAGTCATTCAGTGATGAGGTGTTCAGACGGTGTGCATTCAAAGTTCAGTCAGCTCAGTCTTGGTGGTTTGTGCTGTGTGGGAGAGGTGGCTAATGGTTAGGGAGCTGAGTATCTGTGTATGGTTCGCTCCCCTTTGTTCAAATTTTCTGTTCAGTGAATTCCCCATTATGTCATGGTAAACTGCTGCTTTGTCACCAACTGAATTTTAATGCATTGCATTGTATTTTTATAGAAGGGAAGCGAAATACAAAATAATTGGATTTGTCTTCAGTTACAAAGCTGAAGAAAATGAATCACTGATGACAAATCATGTTGTGTTTGAGAATAAATGGAGATAATAATGAAATACTTATTTAGAACAAACACTGATGCCAGCAGATCTTTTGAGGTATTTGTTTTTATTTTGCCAATTTTGAATAACCTTACAGTTAGACAGGACATGTACAAGCTTAAATCACAAATTGATCGCATTATTTGGCACAGAGGAGAAGATGGACAGATGTGTACTTCGATATCAAGTGTGCAGTTGGAATGGGGCAGGACTCAGGCCTAAGAAAAGTGCTTCCCTGATAATAAGGGCATGTGGAAAGTTTTTTTTTCATAATATTATCAAAAAACAGACAAAAAAATGAAAATGACAAAGAGCAGAAGCTTTATATAAATGTATGACAGTGGCAGTTAGTTGTGACAAAGTAGCAGTGAAGGATCTGTAGGGAGAGGATAGGAATCTGGCAGAGAAATCATTGAAATTAATCTTTTCGTTAACAGAAACACTCTGTCATCCTTCACATACTCAGTTATTATCTGCAGATTGGAGCAATTTTCCACCAAGAAATGCTTCCTGTCGGCACACTGCTTAAAAACGTAAAGGGTCATTAGTCCTCAAAATAAAGCCAAGCTAATGAGGGCTAGTCAAATGTCACTGCAGTCCCCTATAAAGGACATACATTTAAAAGTCTGAAGGTGCTAAGTCAGAATCAGAATATAAATTCTGCTCTCTCATCCACTTTTCATACTACTAAGCAGGGTAGGTGGCTCTCCATTTCTCAAGCTCGGGTCCTCTTCCAGAGGCCTGGGAGCTTGAGAGTTCTTAGGATCTTAGCTGTTTGATTGTGCTCTTCTGGTATGAGATGTCTGATGTTTCTCCAGGTATCTGTTGGAGCCACTTCTAAAGAGTGGGGGTTACTGCCCGAGTGCTCCAATGACCATGGACACTACTGTTGTCTTCACCTTCCAGGCCTTTTGTAGTTCTTCCCTGAACCCTTGGTATTTCTCCAGTTTCTCTTGCTTTTTTTCCTGATGTTTCCATCACTCTGGATGGCTACAAGGGCTATCCTCTGCTGCTTATCAATGATCAAAAGGTCCGGTTGGTTGGCCATTACCATTTTGTCTGTTTATATCTGGAAGTCTCACTGGATCTTAGCTCTGTCATTCACCATCACCTTGGAAGATGACTCCCATTTTGACCTGAGGGTCATCTCGTCATATTCTCCACAGATGTTTCTGTACGCTATACCAGTCACTTACTTTGAGTTGCTATGAGTCGTTATGGCATTCCATGTATTCCTTCCCTGCTAGTATCTTATACCCTGTTGTGAGGTGCTGAATGGTTTCTGTTGCTTCTTTGCATAGTCTGCACCTAGGATCGTGCCTGGTATAGTAGATCTGGGCCTCTATTGCTATGGTGCTTAGGGCCTGCTCCTGTGCTGCCATGATCAGTACTTAAATGCTTCTGACACACACACACACACACACACACACACACACACACACACACACACACACACACACACACACACACACACACACACACACACACATACACACAAACACACACACACACAACCCAATTCTATTCAATAAAATACAAATCAGTAATACTTACAGAATGTTATATGATCCTATAACCTGTAATAATCTGCAGCTTAATCAAGCTAAGAAAAATACACTCAAATTCATAAACAAATATATATATGGATTATTGGGAAATACAATTCTATAAAACTAGACTCAGATGTTGAGTTGAATTTGCATCTTGGCCTTATATATGTCAACAGTATTCTCTATTTTACAGAAAGGCAGCTTAAAGACTGGTTCAGTCTCAGTGTTTAGATGGTCCACATAGCAGTTTGTTGTTAGAAAAACAAAGAGAAGTAAAGTGAATTAAACATAGAGTTAGAATTTAGAAAATTGAGAAATCATATGAGGAAAATTACAGCAATATGTCCTTTGGCCCTCACAAAAAGATTATTATTATCCAAATCACCCCTATGGCAAAACAGAAAAAGTTAAACATTTTTCCCCCTAGCAGTATCTACATTATTTATTTGGTTGTTTATTTGGACTAATCCCCCCAATAATCCCATCATCTCTCTTCATTCTCCCCAAACTACTTCAGAGTAATTACGTGGGATAACAAAATTTTGCTAAACAAACAGTAAAGCATATTTGTTCAAGCATGTCCAAACAATTGATCAAATGAAGAAAGGTAGAGAGCTGACTAGATATGACAAAAACAACAAATGGCTTTCATTAGATGAATTTCTGCAGGCCATTCGTTGGTACATATTAATGCAGAGCTCCTTCTACAATTTCAAACAAGGCCTTTCCCCTGACCTCCTATTGGACTCCATTGTGCTCTGATAAATGACAAAGCATCCCAATGGGATGCTAACCTTGGTTTTGAAGAACAGAACGGTACATTCTGAGCTGTGCTAGTGCTCAGGGCTAAGCCTTTTTAATGAACAAGAGAATAGCTTTGAGTTGAATGAAATGAGTATATTCAAGCCCTAAAACTAGAATAAATGCCAGAACACAACAATACCATCTCCTAGTCTAAAAGTGTGATCTACAACCATCCTAAATAGTTCCACTGCAAACATAGTAAGTGCTACTTATTCGAGTAATGTATAAACGTCTTCAACTACCATCACTAACAAGCTTGCATTTTAAGCCAGACTGAGGTCAGAAGTGCCGACCGGCTTTTATTGCTGGTTATTGAAAAGTCCCTTTAAATATATCCAGCAGAAAGAAAATGTTACCAAGTTTTTTTTAAAACCTTATGCTCAAATTGATCAGGCAGCAACATGTTGGCAGGATGATCAAGTGGCTCATTAGACGGAAGTGGAAATAGGACTGAGTGTGTCAGATAAGAGAAAGTCGTGGCTCCCTGTGGGCGTCTGAGTGGTTTCCCATAGCCTGACACCTGTACGCCCAAAAGGAGCTTTGCTTCTGCATATTATCAGCCCAGGCAAATTTCCTCTACAACAACCTAAATGTGGGGCAGGCATTCTCGGTGTCTGGCAAACCTATTTATACTTAACATTTGAAAATCATATTACAGAAACATTCATTCTTTTAAAGTTGCAAAACAGGAAATTTCTTACAGTTTTTGCACACAGAGACACACTGGACAAATATGCAAACACTCACTCGTGAAGCAATTTGGAGGGACCAATTAACCTAAAACTCATGTTTTTGAACTGTTGGAGGAAACCAGAGTATCCGGGGAGGACATGAAAACTCTACGCAGATGAGATGACATGTGGGTCAGGGATAGAGCAGGCACACTATATACTGAAACAACGGTCGCTGCTGTCCAAGGTTTAAGTTCTGGCCCAAGACCATGTACATAAACACATGGCATAGCACAGCAGGGCTAGCAGCTCGGGGCAAGATTCAACTTGCACCTCAAAAACAGATGGCACTATTTTGATAATAGTAATCAGTAATATCATCTTTATTGTCATTGAAACATACATTACAACAAAATTTGTTCTCTGCTTTTAACCCATCCCCTTGGGGAGCAGTGGGCTGCCATGTGCGGCGCCCAGGGAGCAATCGGGGGTTAAGGGTCTTGCTCAGGGACCCAGAGTGCAGGCGCTGGGGATCGAACTGGGTACTTGCATCCTTTTCTGAGTGCAAGCGGCTGCTCTCACCACTAGGCCACCACTCCCCCTGATGACTATGATGTCTAGATTTTGGACAGGGAGACAGTGCTTCCAGCTCCCCAGTGTTTACAGCGCGGTCCTCCAACACATTCCAAAGAAATTACATCAGCAGTCTCATCATGATTCAGGTGATCAAGTACTCTACTCACATCAAGCAATACCTTCTGATGACTCAGGTCATGGTGGGTGGGTCATTGATTTGCATCTGACGTAGAATGTGCCTAGGAGGATGGGCCTCCACGTCCTTAAAAACAGCTGTGAACCAACTGCAGGTTGCTCAAGTGCAAGCCACCAGAATTGACAACGACTCCTGGATAGGTGTCAAAACGTCTTCAGAAAGAACTGAACGGCTGCCTCCGATTTAAGCCTGTTCGCTGTTCCTTGTATTCTATACTAAAGTGATTTGGATACCACATTCCTTCTATCTATTGTTCAACCCCTTTTGGTCAACCTATGTCAGCACTGTACGGCATTTAAAAATAGTCATCCATTTAGTATGCTGGAATATTTTAAACTGTGAAACCTGTGCATATTCTGGCTTTTCTTAAATTATTATAATCCTATTATTTGATCCTTGAAAATTACGGTTAATTTCCTACATGTATAAACTGTGCAGTGACAGCTTTGAAAAATTTTACTTTATCAAATCTAGCTCACTAAACTTAACACATGGCCAGATTTAGCTACTGAATGTACTCTGCTCATGGTGGTGTATTATTCACCAAATTGTTCCTCATAAAGAAAGCTGTTAGAATGCCTGTGCATGCCGGTGCAAAGATTGACGACTTTTAATAACTCATTGGAATTTGATATGCCATTTGGAAATGGCCAAAAGAATGACTTTGTTATTAGGTTGTATGAGGGCTCAGATGTTGGCAGTTTGAATATTCTAGCCAATTTGACAATTTATTGAGTTAATTGTTCTGGATTTTAAAAGATTTAAATTGATATTATATTTGGAAAACATGTATTTCCCCAGTGATGAATGGAAGTTATGCCTACACACAGGCAATCTAGACTGAAAAAAGACAACATTTAAATGTATTAAATCCAGGACTCGGGCTGCACAGTGGCGCAGTGGGTAGCGCTGTTGCCTTGCAGCAAGAAGGTCCTGGGTTCAAGTACACCCCTGGGTTTTTCTGCATGGAGTTTGCATGTTCTCCCTGTGCATGCGTGGGTTCTCTCCGGGTACTCCGGCTTCCTCCCACAGTCCAAAAACATGACTGTTAGGTTAGTTGGCTTCTCCAAATTGTCCTTAGGTGTGAGTGTGTGTGTGAATGGTTGTTTGTCCTGTCTGTCTCTGTGTTGCTCTGCGACAGACTGGCGACCTGTCCAGGGTGAACCCCGCCTCTCGCCCAGTGAACGCTGGAGATAGGCACCAGCAACCCCCGCGACCCCATGAGGGATAAAGCGGTTTGGAAAATGGATGGATGGAAATCCAGGACTCTGTACTTTTTGTTTTACAGAACTGATGTGTAACATTTCAAATGAATATAATCTTCCTCAATCCTATTTTGTTTCTGTCAGGACTCCCTCAGGTGGCTGTAGTTTGGCAGGAGGCGTGGCGCATTTAAACAGCAGGCTGTCAGGTGGAAGACGCCAGAGTGTTAACCTAGTGTGGTTGCCTCACGCTCCGGATCCCGCTCTGAAGCTCTCCATCGGTTCTGTGGAGTCTCAAGCTAAGCTCAGCTCGGATCCCGCCCTGACGCTCCCCCTTGGTTCCGTGAAGTCTCAAGCCCAGTTACACCGCTGGATCTCTCCCTGGTTTCCCCAGCTGATAGCCGGCCACCCGCTCTCACCTGCCACGCCGTTTCGGACTCCGCTTACCCTCTATCAGCCTGCCTCCCTGCCTCTCAGCTACCTTCATCTCCAAAGCCCTGATGCTCCATCACATGGAGCCGTCTGCTGAGTGTACTCTTCCCCATATCCCCCAGGTCCCCCCCCCCCCCAGAGCATGCCTCCTGGTCTCCCGCAATCCCGGTTACCTCCAGCGCCAAAGCACTAGTGTGTACCCTGTACCGCTCTTAGCTTAAATAAATCTCTTAAAACCATCCTCCTCCTTTCTGAGTGTGTTCTGCATGTGGGCCAAACACATAAAAACCATGACAATGTCTATATAGGTAAGACATTTTATATAGTAATACTCACCTAAATTCATCAATAAGTCACAGAGCTCTAAAAATAGCTTCTCTCATTTTCTACTTTTATATGACAATTGCTCTTGCAAAACTACAAGTTATTTTGTAACTGCCTCTTACTGTGTAGCTCCTGCCTGCATTCAAATGCAGCATTTTTTTTACTTGCATCTGTGTCTCTACATACTGAGGAGGAGAAGATGAGATAGATGAGAAAACAAGAGCGAGAAACATGTTTTCCTGTCTGTACAACATGCAGAAAGAAAGACAATTAAATGAGCTATAGTAAGTCCCCCTGTTTTATTTCATTTCTTTTGCTCACTCTGCCTGTAGCTCATGCTAAAATCAGTTAAGATTTAGCTGTTTTAAAAATAATAATAATAAGAATCATTTTTTTTAAATCATGCCTATTTCATCTAACAATCTCAAAGGGCTAAAAACTATTTTTTTTTCAAAAGATTTAAATAGACATCTAAGAGAGTGAACCAAATATTTTACTATAAAAAACTATTTTACGGGCGCGCTTGTGGCGCAGCAGGTTGCGCGAGCCATGTACGGAGGCCTTGGTCCTCGACGAGGTCAACACGGGTTCGAATCCGACCCGCGGTCCTTTGCCGCATGTCTCTCCCCCTCTTCCACCTCCCTTCCTGTTTAATTTCAGAAAAAGAGCTGCAAAAAATCCCCCCCCAAAAAAACAAAAAAAAACTATTTTACAGTCAATGGATTGTGGTGCCCTCAGAGTGTTGGGTGGGAGGGCCACCGAAGGCAGAGCAAATGTGGACAATGTCTTGGAAATGAACAAGTCTATGACAAGATTGCACTGCTTTGCTATAATGCCAGTATGTCTGTACTGTTTCTGTCACTGAAGTAAAACTGTAACCATGCCTCTTTAAGGGACTTTGAATTTTGTTGTCGGTTCTCCTGGTAAATTTATATGTGAACAGTGAGGCCAGAGGCTTTGTAGCACAGCTCAAGAACTTGCCCTGAAGCTTTCATCTTCCGAAGCCCATCTGTGAACCACGGTGTAGAGCAGGTGAAGGGGACTACTCTAGTTTTGACAGGTGCATGGTGACCCAGGAAGCTACTCAGATGACCATTGTAGTATTCCACTACTTAGACTGCATGAGAATGGCAGTTCCATAAAAATTACCTTATGGTCAGAGACCCCCAGTTGGTACAAGAGCAGGTTGGTCAGAGGGACAGAGTTTGTAATAAACAGGTTTAAGGTGTGCCTCCTGATGTGTGCGGGGGCATCAATAGGAAAATATGAAAAATTTATTATGGTTTGATGTGGTTAAACATAAAGCCAGGGTTAGCGGTTTTTCCAGAAGTTACCCCAAGTTACCCCCAAGTCCCTTGCATGCGCAAGACCGTCTTACGTCGCTCTTCCACTCTTCAGTGGGATTGCGTGAAAAATCTCCTAAAACCACTATTTTCTTCTACTGAGTGCTTTCTCTTCTTATAAACCTGACCACGGTTTGCTTCTTGCAACTCTGCCATGTTCAAAGTCTTTGGTGTGAGCAGCGGCGCTACAATGAACAATGAACTGCTAAGCAAACTGCTAACCTAGAAGCTAAGCTAACTGGATACATAAACACTGTAAATGTGCACGTGCAGCCAGCAAGCAGAAACTAGGAAGGAACAAGCATGGACACTGGCATTACGTGAGCGTGTCAGAATGACAGGCATGTGGGCAACCAATAGATAAGTTGATAACCCGGAACTTGAGGGACAGAGGAGAGCGAGAGCAGGAACAAAATTATGACATAGCCCTGCTTTTTGGATCAAATGGGAGAGTTTTTACAGGCCTGCAGCTCCCACAGAGAATTATATTGAACCTTCTTTTTGTGAATACATAATGTATGGACTACTTTCAGGATGGAAGGACGATTTTACCCAGTATAACAAAAAGTGTTTCTGAACAGGATTACGCCACCTAGCACGCTACAAACTATACATTGATCCAGTTATGCTGATCAGAGCTAAACCTACAGTAAGGCAGGTGAGGGTGTAGACTGAGGGGGCCATGGAGGCACTCCAGGACTGTTTTGAGTGCTCTGACTGGGACATGTTCAAAGCTGCAGCAACATATGGCAACAAGATCAACATTGATGAGTATGCCATGACACTGTCAGCCTACATTAACAAAGGCACTGAGGACGTCAGCACCACCAAGACCATCATCACCCGAGCAAACCAACAACCCTGGATCACTGAGGAGGTCCAGCAAACGTTAAGAGCGTGGAACTCAACCTTGAAATCTGGCGACAAGGAGGCACTGAGGACAGCGAGAGCCAACTTGAACCGTGCCATCAGGTTAGCGAAGCGGAGCCACAGTCGAAAATTCCAGGATCTTTTCCACCACGCCAGCAACACCAGGAGCATGTGGCAAGGCATACAAGCAATTACAGACTACAACACACCCTCCCCCCCGGTGGGTGAAGCTGATGCTGACTTCCTTAGTGGATTAAATACCTTCTTTGGGAGGTTTGAGGCACTAAACAGCACTCCAGCAGTGAAAGCTGTTCCCCATCAGGAAGAGGAGGTGCTCTGCCTTGACACAACCGACATGTGGGAGACTTTGAGGAGAGTCAACCCGGACAACATACCTAGGCGGGTATGTCGAGCATCCTGGGACGTAGCTCTGGAAGTTTGCTAACTTTCAATACAAAATCGAAATTATTTAAGTTAGACAATAATTTAATTCAATCAATTGGTCCCATGTAGCCCCTAAAGGGTGATGTTTTCAGTCAGTTGATTTATCTGGAAATCAGGTGAGAATTCACCGGATTCAGTGTCTAAAAACATAAAGTACTTTTTCCTGAATTGACGTGTATTCTGTCTGACTGCAGCTTGGTCTGACCTAAGATGGCCGCTCTGTCGGCACGCCTCTCACCCGACGATGGGGCGTCTACGTATACATGTCTGTGGTGTAACCAGCACAAAATAATCAAGCTATGTTTTATTTTGGCGGGTCAATCTAGCAGCACTCTTTGAATTCCGGGTCAGAGGTGAACTCTTCCATCTTGTTGCTGCTATCGGTGTGGCTAGCTGCTTGTGTTAGCGGTTTTCCTTAAATCACTGAGGAATATTGTTGAATCAAGTCCAATTAACCCAGACGAAGTATTCCATTGGGTGTTTTCTGGCAACCACTCAACGGTGAGTCGTTTATTTTATGTCTTTTGTTTTATATTGTAATAGCAATACGGTGGCGACCCGCCCGCTTAAAATCTATGTATTGGCATCTTAAAAATGGTCTTATAGCTTAAAAGATCATTCTCTTTTTGTTGATTTTGTGGCCGAATAGAAGAGATGTTCTCAAAGCATAAATAAGCCTTTTGATTTTTTTTAATTTTGTCCTTTAAGGATAATTTTAAGTTACTTTTCATTAAATTTGTAAATGGTCTATGGAACTCTGGAATTCCTTTGAAGTTGCGCAACAAAAGGAATATAGCTATTTTTTTATGAATGTTTAGTTGTTTTGGATGGCAGTTTAACCCTGCTCAAGTGCACATTTTTGTTTTTATTTATGACCGTGTTTAGGTCAGGGTTTTTTTTCCACCCCCTGTTCCGACCCAGGATGGTGAGTTACCTGATGACCGCACCTGTGCGGTAGGAATTAATTGAACCGAGCTATTTCATTTTCCCGGACCTCTTGCCGTGGATCATAGACTAAAAAAAGAGTCGGATCATTGATTGATGGACCATTAATTATTCTGCAAACAAAAGGACAGACTTAAATAAGAGAAATAAACTCTTGGGTGTTATCAGGGTTATTTATTTTTTTGTTGTTTTCCTGTTGTGTTTGTTTATATTCATCGGAAAATCTGAATACTATTATTGAATACCTCCATAAATGTATGTAAAAATATAAGTTTGAATACAATAAGTCAAACTTACTACTTGTCTGTTGGTAATTTATTCACACACAGGCTCCTCAGCCGAACCTTTCTGACTGCCTTTTACCATATATGGCCGTAGTCAGGCGCCTAGCCTTAATAAGCGTTAAAATCGGAACTAACAGCAGCACTGAGCTTCAAATATGGAACATTGATTTTAAATCATTTCTTTATCTGTTTGATGTATTTTGTCATGCAGGACAGTGTTTTAAAGTACCAAAAACTGTGAATAAATGTTTTTCAACATTTTACAATCACTGTGATCTGTGATCAGTTCTTTTGCATAATGCACTTAAATAAATGTTTAAGTGAGTAAAGGTATTGTTGAAATTGCACATACTTTTCTTGAACTCTGAGGTTATTCATAATATATTTTGTAAAAGGGAAATTTGTTTAATATAAAAACCAACAAGTCCACTTTTATTAGTTCAATTGCCATCTTGCCATGAGTTTACATGTGTGGCCCCCTTGAGATCAGATTAAGCTGAATGCGGCTTCTAAACCAAAAAGCGTTTGACACCCCTGATCTATTGAGTCTAAAGCAGCACATCAGCCAGTCATCATCATGGGCCTGGAAATCGTTGATGCCTAAAATGGTGTTCCCTACTAATTCTACCATTTGCAAGGTTGCCCAGCAGTGCCAATGCATCCACTGTGCAGCATTACATATAAGGGTATTTCACTGTTTCTAGGAGTTAGAGTCACTGACCCACACCTTGTCACAATTTATCTGTTAATCTGTGGTACATGTCACCTTGGTGATCATCGTGAAGAGATAGTGGAAAGCCCTGATCAAATGCTGAGTGGACTTTGATTTAAGATTCACGTTTTTTGTTAATTTAAAAGGTCCTTATGCAAAGGTATGTATCACCGGCCCAAACACGAATAACACTGTTGTTTTAAATGCTTATTATAAAGTCAATCTATGATTCACGTCTAATATCCAATACTCGCCTTTTTACAATCAGATTTCAAAGCAACACACATAGCAGTTTTCGTTTCACTGGAAATGGAGCGTTGCCTATCAAAGCTCAAGCGGCATGGCACACATAACATCATGGAAGAAGGAGAGCTCTGTGTCTTCTCTAAAAAAAGATTCAGTGCTGAATGCTGATTATTTTCATTTTCCATAATCTTGGATTGTCGTTGTTGTTGCTTTATTTTTCCCTATCATAAATTCATAGCAAACAAACTAAGTGCTCAGTTAAACATATGAAGTTATGGGTAACTTGTTTCCAATAAATACAAAGCTAAGTCAGATTAAGGTAACATCTGAGCCACTCTAATTGTTTTTCATAGTAAATTAGATATGTTCTGAACTGATTCTTGCAGTTATTGACCTAACATCCCTCCATACCTCACTGTATATACAAGAGTGGTCAGTTTACACTATTGTAAAAAAACAGCATATTGAACAATTGTTTTTAACCCACTGTTGACTGTTTCCTTAGACAGTTCTACAGTGCTACCCTTCCATTTCTTGACCTGTATTGGTTAAAAAAATAGTGATCTTGCACTTCAGGAAAATTACTGGGGATCTTGGATTCACAAGAGCAGTTGAGTATGCAAGACTTGTTTGTTTGAAGAATCCTAATGACCGGGGGCACCTTTGGACCCTCCGCACGCATCCCAACAATCTAGTCCTTCAATGGAAAATATCTGATTCTAGTGCCTTATACTTGAGAAAGGTTTCCTGATGTTGAAAGATGCCATTCAGCACCTTCCACTTGCATATAGATGAGAAGAACCCTATTTACATAAAAATGGTTTTACCTGTACATGACTATTAGTAGAAAGGTGGAGGCTAGGTCAAAGTGACAAAGATTCATATTCAAGGTGCACAGAAAAACAGCTTTTTTGCCGAAAGTCCTCAGGAGCAGCTGTTGTTTAACCTGGCAAGCCAGATTGATAATGTGTAGCCTTCTATGTTCTGCTCATTATCGGTATGGACCAGCTCCCTTCAAATCTGTTTGAAGAAAGGTGGAACATTCAGCGGAACTTTCCGAGCTGAAGCAACACAGAGCGCCCACCTACTCTGAAGGTTGGTTTTAGCCAAATGTAAGCAGCAGTAGTCATGAGATACCAAAACAAAGTTACGCCGATCAAGGCACTTCTTGTCATTCTTCTTTCATAGAAGAAATCTTGGATTCTTACAAAACAGATGTGGTAGCAGCAGCTACGCAGGAGGACTAATGCGCTGCCATGTTTATGTTGGTTCAGCTGTGGGCCCGGTACTTCTTGCTGTCATCATGGCAGTCCTGCCTTAAACCGAAAACTACAATGTGATTGATACAAACCGTTTTTCACCAGGTCACGAACGGCTGAAGTGGGAGCGGGACAAGATGAATTCACGTGTTTGTGAACGCACAAATACCATAATAATTCAGCTCGCATGTAAGGTTAGATGCTGCTGAAAACAGTTGCTGAACTATGCACTAGTAACTCTCCTGAGCAACACTACAAATCCACAGCGGTGTCTATGGCATGATAAGTTCAGTGGAGCACAAAAAACACCTATTAAACACCTATTAGCAATAACTAATTGTTTTGTGATGCATACAGTACAACCTGACTTTGATAAATTTTAAATTAAACATTTAAATTAGCATAAACCAACAAACTAGAAAAAACATTTTATATAAGCTAAATGTAATTAATTTTTATACATAAAATTACAAACAAAGGTTTACTAATAATGTTCATAATGTGAACAAAAAATATTCACATCAATCCTTCAATAAGCTAGCAAGGACATCCAACACTAGATGGTCATAAACTAGCAGGCAGAATGTCAATGTAACGTGTGCAATTCCAGTGTTTTGACTGGACGATACGAGGTTGGGGCCAGAGGATTTGTGCCCCACAGCTGTCTGCTGAGAGCGTGTTGGACACTGCGCACTGCGATTTCAAATGTTTTATTATTTAAACAAACGGTGGGCCAGCCCCAATATCAAGGTGCCTCAAGAGGATTTAGCCTACTGAGCTATGGACAAAAATGTTTATAACAGAATTTTATTGGTAAGGGAATCACTCTTTTTGTTAGAATATTACTCTATAAATAATAATCCTGTCCCACTGATTATTGTGAGCACAGAGCTCCACAGCGACATTTGGTGGGGCAAGGCCCCACTGGGCCCAATTGCAGGAATCCCACAGCAAATCCAGAAGCTTAAAATCAACACCGGAGTCGGTGTGCATCAAGAAGGGTTGAGAAATAAGATCTCTAAGTATATTAGATTTCCAGAGACCAAGTCCTTGGTTGTTAAGAATGAAAAACATCTTGTGCTACCAACTGCGCTACTGTGTCATAACAGAAATGAATGCCTTAAAATAATTAGAAAAATTACTATAAAAACAATTCAATTCTATCACACAACCAACCACCAGAGCTTTGTTATCACCTTACTTTTCTAGGAGGAGGTATTTGCATTAGGGCCATGTCACACTCAGCAGGCAGTGCTGCGCAGTTTTCAGGCGGTCCTGCTTTCTCTCTCTCTCTCTCTTCTCTATCTCTCTCGCTCTCTCTCTTTCCCCCCGCAGGTGATTGCAGTTGGCAGGTGGGTGTGGTGCGCACCTGTGCCTCCTTCAGCATGGTGGCTGGGAGTATTTCGTCAGTGAGCGGATAGCTGGAGGACGCCAGAGTGTGTGCACCGAGGAGACGCACTTTTGGGACACTTATGCTGTGCTTTTTGCTACTTTCGTCACTCTTCGATGCGGTGAGGGGAGATCCCATTGTTTACACTCGATCTGTGCTTCTGGGAATACGTGACTCCACGCGCTGCGGCTCTGCTCATCAACAAGCGGATCAACAAGCGGATAAACCGGAGATTCCCACAGAATTACAGAGGAGGCGGAGGGGAAGCAGAGGCGGCCGGACAAAGCGCTCATCGCGGAGGAAAAGTTACCTACCATCGGTGATCTCGGGGAACGTAAGATCACTAGCCAACAAGTCTGACGAGCTGGCAGCGCTAACCCACTTCCAAAGAAGGTACAGAGACGCTAGCATTATGTGCTTCACTGAGACTTGGTTGAATGAAAATGTCCGAGATTCTGAGATCAGCCAAACTGGCTTCAAGCTCATCCGCGCGGACAGAAACTTGGTGGAGAGCGGAAAAAAGAGAGGAGGAGGGCTGGCGATATTTGTTAAGGAATGCTGGTGCGATCCAGCGCACGCACATAAGAAGCAACAGATATGCTGCCCAGATGTGGAGATATTAGTGACGAGCTTAAGACCTTTTTATTTGCCGCGTGAGTTCAGCCACATTATCGCGCTCGCCGTCTACATCCCACCCATTTAACTGTACTGCTTTGTTTTGTCATTTGTGAGTGTTTGGTTTTAATTACCCCTACTGTGTTGTTGGTCTGATCAGTCAGTGTGTATATACCCTTGTGTGTCATTTCTTTTTTTTTTTCTTTTTTTTTTCGGGCTTTTACGCAGCTCTAGTGGCTTGCTTTTTATGAAAGTAGGCTGACAGGAAGGGGGTGGAAGAGGGGGAGAGACATGCGGCAAAGGACCGCGGGTCGTATTCGAACCCGGGTCGACCGCGTCGAGGACTAAGGCCTCTGTATATGGGTCGCGCTACCTGCTGTGCCACAAGCACGCCCCCTTGTATGTCATTTCTTTGAAGGTCAGTTATGTTTGGTTGTGCAGTCAGTTAGTTTGGGCACAGTTTGCTTCAGTTAAAGGCATACTATGCAACATTTTTCAGTTAATTAATGTATTCCATACCGTTTTGGATGATTAAATGAGTCATTTCAGGTCTAACTAAGGTTTTCTCGGCCGCCCTGGTGGTCTGTGGGGGAAATACCGTACTTGCAATTGCAGGAGCCCTCGGCCCGCACCCACAGGCTCAGAAGTCACTGCATGAAAAATGAGATTTTCGTCCCCGTAAACTACCGCAGATCTCCCTCATTTTCGGCAGTTAACGACAATTTGCAACCCGTGCTTGTCGCCGTTTTCAGTGCCACAAATTGTCGGAACCGGACTCTGACGTATGTGGAGAGCGATCAGCTGTACTAATGGCCCTAATTAGCATATGAATGCAGCGAACCCGCGCGGCTGGCCAGGTCTGGCTTGAATAACCTACTCAGTATTGGCTGAAACCACTTTTTTTAAATAAGTAAAATCGCTCCTGATTGGCAGCAAAACCACACGTGGCCAGGCCAGGCTTGAACGTTCTTACTGAGTATTGGATGGAACCACTTCTTTCAAACAAGTAAAATCACTCCTGATTGGTTGGCAGATCCCCAATAACTTATTTACATATATATTTATATATATTATATATATATATATTTATTTATTTATTCATATGCTGTATATTCATGTTATCCTATGTAGGCTACTACACTATTATTAGGCTACCATCAAGGACATGAATGAATTTATACAGGAAATGAACATTTGCCAGGAAGATGTTTATGCAAAGAAAGAGCTTTATTAAAACAAACAACTATATACAACGCGAGGATCCAAAAACTACAACCCCGTGAACTGTCCGTTTGCCTCCTCGGGGTTGTAGGTAACTGCTGGCGGCGTTCTTTCTGAGGCAGGTCCGATGTGCAGACGCCTACTGTGCGTGGCTCTGTACTTCGGCGTCGCCTCTTACCGGGACTGCAGCTTCACACAGAGTTCAGAGAAATCCGGTGTTGTGCGCAATTCTGTTCCCCCGTGAAAATCTTTTCCCCCTGTGTCGGGAATGCGCTTTGCAGCCGTTTTCCCGGCGCTTCTAATTGATTTCTCGGTAAAACAACTCATATAATCATGTCATGATTGTAACAGTCAGTTTAATCGGCAGCTGTTTACAAAATTGTAGAATAAAAATAAACAAACTATGTCTTCTTACGCTGTATTGTGTTATAAATGGCAAGATAAACGGTCTTTTTCCAACTTTTGTCACTTTAACCTGACAAAAGTAAGCCATAAAACACTATTCCAGCACCTACTGTGTATTTATGATTTTACATTGCTGAAAGAGGAGGATGGGATGGCTGATAGCAGGACACAAACATTATGGCTGTTTCTCAATTCACGAGAATGCGAGCGCGTTCTCGTGAATTGAGAAACAGCCTAAGACTTCCTGAAAACACAAGAGTGTAGACTTCCCAGTACATCCCTTTGTAATATAAAATATGACAGTTTACTGGATTAAGGAAATTTCTAGTATACTACATCCCATCACACAATTTTTGAGAATTTAGAAACATTTGCTCTTTATTTCCCAAAGTTTTCGGGAGATGTCTGAAAGACCGTTTATTTATTTTTATTTTACAATTTTGTAAACAGCTGCCGATTAAACTGAATGTTACAACCTTGACATGATTATAGGATTTGTTTTACCGAGAAATCAACTAGAAGCGCCGGGAAAACGGCTGCAAAGTGCGCTCCCGACACGGGGAAACAGAATTGAACACAACACCGGCCTACGAAATGGCGGCGGCCGTCCAATCCATCCAGAGACCACGACAACAACGCCATCTTCTTCCCCTGGAAAACAATTAAATGAGAGTGGTATGAATAAAAATCAAACGCAAGTCACAATAACATTAAACAAGGAAGGAGAAGCAGTAAAAACAAGTCACTTACAGATAATGTCTTTATCAACATCGTGTCAATCTGGAATTGCAGACATGCTCCGAGCAAATAGGAGGTCACCGCCTCGCTCCGGTTCATAGCGCCTGCAATTTGTCTTCGAGTTGTGAAGACGGCATACTGCTTCCTGTAAATGAAAATACACTTTAATAAAGCTTGTTCTTTTGCAAGGCTACTAGGCTAATCTTAGATTTGGTTGTAGGCTAGGCTACTTTTAGCTTAGCTAGCAGTCACCGAACATATTCTTACCTAAGCTTGGGATTCTGCACCCGTCTTCTCTTCTTGGAGTTAGTCTCTCCCGCACAGTTGTTCGACTGCAGAGCCGCCAACTTGTCCTCTATGGACAGCAACCTGGAGTTTACCGAATTCTGCAGTTAAGTGAACCGCTCATTAATATCGGCACTATTAGCTGACGAGACGGTCCGCTTCTTCTTCTTCTTCTTCTTCTTCTTCTTCTTTCGGTTTTTATGGCGGTTGGCAACTAACTTTAATGGTGCATTACCGCCACCAACTGGACTGGAGTGTGGTACTGGAGTCTAACCTTCCCTAATAGGTTGCAAACAAATAAAACAAACACACAAACAAACATAACGAAACAAACTAATCAAAACAAAACAAACAAAAAGATCATACTAAATTATTTTTATTAGTCCTGTATTCCTCAGGAAGCCAATTACGTAGTTTACACTCATTTCCCCTGCGTTTTTTTTTTGCAGAAGTTTAGCCTCATCTGTTCTCCTTGTAATTGTAAGACTAGTCTTTGTCTTTCTTCCTGATATTTATTACAGTGTACAATAACATGCTCTATAGTCTCTGGACTACCACAGAATTCAGTTGCCATCAGCATGCTTCTTCATTATTAACAAAGTTTTATTTAGACGTGTGTGTCCATACCTCATTCTAGAAAATACATCCTCCTCCTCCTTGCTTCTGTTTGTATTTCTGCTCTTTCCCACTTTATTCTGAATGTTATAGAACTGTCTTCCAGTCTGCCCACCGTCCCATAATGTTTCCCATTTACCCTTAACTATGTTTTTGACCATACTTTTAATTTCTTCTTTGCTGTAGTGCACTTCAACATCTATGTTAGAATGTCTGGTACAATATGAGCTGGTACAATACCAGAGTTATATTAATTCCTGACTTTATTAGATTATTTGCAGCTTGCAGTATATCATACACAATGTCTTGCCTTGATTTTGACTGAAATGTTTTAATACTGATTAAAGCTGAGCTGGAATCTGAAGCAATTACTGCCTTCCTTGGCCTATTGTCCTCCACCCAAAGCAAAGCTAGCCACACAGCAATCAATTCCGCTGTGTAAACTGCTAAATCATCACTCATTCTTTTTCCAACTTTAATGTTTAATTTTGGAATTACATAAGCAACACCCATTCTTTTATCAGTTAGTTTAGATGCATCTGTATATATAGTTAAATCCTCACTATACCTCTCCATTAAAGTGGGACTTATTTTTAGTTCATTAAACCCCATTTCATTTACTTTAACCTGAATGACCCAACCAAAACTTCTGACTTGAACATTTCCACGCTCTTGGCATTGCTTCAGTACCGACTGACTCATATGAGACAGTCCACTGATAGCAATCAGCAGTTTCTTCTCGTCAGTCTGCGGACTGGCTGAAAGTTGTAGATCGCGTCCAAGAGGAGTTGAAGGGGAGTTGAACGCGAGACGTGGGGTAAACTCCCCCTGCAACCCTGATTTGCATTTGTATAGCTCACAGCATTTTCATTTACATGTTAAAGCCTCCCCTAGAATTAGGAGGAGGGGGGGCGATGGGGGGACCACGCCAAGCAAGGCCCACGTCAATTTCTGACAATTCACGGCAGTTTTCGGTGTTGCCTGCAAATTACCGTGAACAGCCGTTAACCTGAACTTCCACGACAATCTACAGTGCCGCATAGTGACGAAAATCACACTTTTCATGCAGTGAGTCTGGTGCTAGACCGCGAGAGTCGGTCATGCTTTACGGCGAGAACTCCATGTGTTTTTGCCCTGCCATTCACTATATGCACGCGCGAAAGCAACAACAAAGAACAGCGTGTTAACGTCAAATAAACATGCAAGCATATCGAGTTTATTATTACTATTATTATTATTATTATTTTATTTATTTATTTTTATTTAATTTTTTTTTTTTAATGTTGGCGAGGCGGTAGCGTGAGTTTGGCGAGGCGGGAAACCCTGATGTTCATACCTTCACTGTGTTAGTCATTGTTTGTACTGCCGTTTTTTCCACTTTTCGTTGCGTTCGCCTGTCTGCTAAGCTCAAAACAACCGCGCCTGGCTTGACGGAGAAACCAGAACAGCTGAGCATCTTTACGACAGTGCACTTTTACTTTCACCCTCTGGGGGGAGCGTCGCTGGAAAATCAACCCTGGTTGCATAGTATACCTTTAAAGTTTGTTTTTCTTTTTTGACCTCTTTTATGACTGGAACCCACCATTTTTGTAAGTTTGGCTTTTGGGTTGAAAATAAAAACCCCGACTTTTGAATACTTTCCTGGGACTCCTCATGCATTTTTACCTCGGTCCAACACACTCCTTTACTGCCAAATCTTAAACCGGGGTAAGACGGGCCTTCAGAAATAAGCAGGAGCAGGCCCATATTAATTTCAACACCCCTTATAGCTTTAACTGCAGGTTGCAGTAGAGAAAACTATCTAGGTAGGAATTAAGTCTTAGCACTAGTGTCAAGAAAAATTACAGACTGCAGCACTGTCAGTAGGTCTATAGATCATAGAGGAATATAAACCATTTGACACATTAAATGTTTTGGTAATTCTAAACACACATCCAGATCCCAAATTACCTCAAAGCTCCTCCAAAACAGAGAGAGTGTCATCTCTTACTGTGCAACCATTCTGTTTGATGAAAGAAAAAGCCCAAGGCACAATGTCTTTGTTCAACATTTACACAACAGCTCCTGATTACATTGTCCATCTGGTAATTATAAACTCCCTGTGACTACAAAGACCACAGCCACTTTAGAATAAATCAGTCCTCAGTAGACTGTAGTTCAACAAATGTGTGTTTTGATTTCAAAGAAAATGTTACCTTTGAAATGTGATGGATCATGGTACATTTGACTAGCAACTATGTCCTATACACTACTCTTCATTAGCAATGCACATGCCCACGTCTACAAACAAATAATGGTCCTGGGGGCACCTTCCACGCTCAATGAGAGAATTAGGTACATTCTTCACAAGTCACCAGTCCGTTGCAGTATAACACAGACATATTTATGTACTTTGAGAAGAACCCTTATTAGTAACTGAGATTCCATAGATGCACAAGAGAAACATGGCAACTCCAAGGAGATAGGCCCTGATCAGTTTCAAACCCAGCACCTTCTTGCTGCAAGACAACCATGCTTTAGAACTTTGCCACCCTGCAGCCTGGATAAGATAGGATCATAAGATCAGATTTTCCCATTTTAGCTTCACTTCATTTGCTACCTGTGAATTCCAGTGTATAATTAAGATGAATCTTTCTGTCAAGAGGAACCTTTAAAATAATTGCTCTCTAGGGGTCTCTTTTCTAAAACATTTGATGTAATCTATACAAAAAGTTTGTGTATACTCAAAAGCTTAAAATGACATATGCTAAAAAAAAAATCCTGATTTATAAAGCACACCAGCAAGAAGTTACGCCTTATAAATCACAGCTGCATCTAAACATTTGTGTATCAGGTTCTGCCTCGTGTTCAGCTCTCTACACATCCAAATTCAACCATAAATGTTCAACACAAAGCACCTCATCATTGTTAACATGTATTTAAATGAGCCAGCTGATCATTGGTCATGGTTAACTATGACAACCGGGGGAAAAGAGCAAAGAAACAGTGAAAAAAAATGTCCCAGTAAGACTTTTATTACGTGTGTAAGTCAAAGGTAAAAGCACGTATGCTGTCCACATTAAAAAAAAATTGATAAAAACACGGAGGAGCAATGCTCCGTGTAGAAATTCCACCTTGTTTTGGAGGAAGCTGTGCTCATTCTGAGGAGGTAGGGAGACCAGGAGACCAGGGGAGGCAAGGGAACTTTGATTTAAGAATTAAGTTGGCTTATGGGCCTTTTTTATTAAGTTCAAAATCCTTATGTATAGCTATGGCTCACAAGCACCAGTATGGATAACACTGCAGTTTTGAGTGCTTAGGATTAAAGTTTGAAATGGAGTGAAATTGATGGTCTGAGAGGAATCAATGACGTATTGCTGCAATTCATCACTTTACCATCTCCATCGCAAATTTCACCGATCAAAGTCAGTCAATCATATAAGAACAATCAGTAAAAATGTGTATATTTTGAGAAACCCAGAAGAGTTGCTTTGAGTTTATGACTTCTCAGCAATCTCTCCTCCAGATCAAGCATGTTGTGAGAGTTGAACAAAGAGATACCGAGCTCTGTATCATTCTTCATCTGCTGCAACCAGCTGGAGGTAGAGAGGACAGAAATCAGAGACAAAAAGCCAAACACAGATGCACTGGACAAAGAGTGTCTTTCATGGTGAAGAAAGGAGTATGCTGCTTAACAGCAGCAATAGCTCTGTTAGTGGCTTTATCTAGGCAACAAACCATGAAACAGAGAGGTTAGGAGACAGTACAACTACACATGGGATGAAAAATAAATAAAGAGTTAAAGATAAGTGGAATAAATCCAAGCCTAATGGCACCAGATTTTTATAAAAAAAATATTTCAGAGCAAAATACATTTTTATACTAGCAGTCATATTCAGAGGTGGGTAGTAACTCGCAATATTGACTCAGTTACATTTACTTGAGTAACTTTTTTAGCAAAATGTACTTTTAAAAGTACTTTTACTGCTATGTACTTTTACTTGAGTAATATTATTACTCAAGTATCACTACTGAGTAAAATTGGCTACTGTACCTACTCTTCACGAATAAAGAACATACTTGTTTTAACCAAAAATGCACCAGAGAGACAAAAACCAAGAGTTTATGTTAAAGTGAGCCTTCTTATTTATACACAAGCTTTGTTATTTTAACATTATTTTTATCTGCTGTGCTCATTGAGCCATCTGGAGATTAAATTAACGCAGAGTAAATAGCAGATATTTCCATTGGAAGTACTCTGTGTTATGCCATTTTCATGACGTGACAGACCACATTTCCCATGATCCAGTGTGGTCAACACGGTCAAAATGGCCACCGACCATAACAACCATAGACATAATATAAGCGTAGACGCCGCATTGACTGTCGCGGCGCAGGAATTACGGCCGCTATCTTGGGGCAGTCGAGCAGCTAACCTAAGCTGCTGATTAAAGCTGAACACACTAATGATACCTCCGCACTGTGCGGCGTATTTTTGTTTAAATCGACGGACTATTGACGTCAGGGCTTGAGGGATAACTTTTCACAAGTAAGACTAAAAGATATTGTTTATATTATAATGTGATTTTTCTAATATTAGGTAGAGAGATACAGGTCTACACGTCCAAGTTTTTGTGACTTAGTCTCTCCAAAATTGCATCCACTCCGTGAAGGCATCAGAGCTTTAGACATTGGTGAATAATATATTCACCAATGAATATATTATTCACTATATATATATATATATATATATATATATATATATATATATATATATATATATATATATATATATATATATATATATATATATATATACCCTAATGTCTAACAAAGCTCTGATGCCTTCACAGAGCATCTGCAATACATATATATTTATCTATAGATAGATTTTTTTTTTGTTATGGCCTAGCAAAAAAGCCCCGCATGGGACAACTTAAAATGGGATTTATTTAACATAAATCATAACTAGTTGGAGAGGAGAGGAAAAGAGAGAAGTAGGTGGCAGAGAGAGAGAAAGAAAGAGCTGAGCTCCTCCGAGCTGGGGTTGATCATCTGGTGCTTGGGCTGGAGCGGAGCTTGTGGGCTGTCAGGTGAGGAAGCTTGCTGCCGTCAGTCTGGCAGCTGCCTCCGCTTCCAATCAGCACCAATTAGAAGCTCTACACAGGGACTATATATATATATATATATATATATATATATATATATATATATATATATACTGTAACTGTGTTTTTTTGTATATAGTAATAACAAAAAATTATTAAAGTATATGAGTGGCTGTGTTTTGCAGCATACATAAATTCTGTCAGAATATTCAATTACTTTTAACCACACTAAGAATATTTAAATGCACTGAACAATTTGTTATAATAACTATAGTTTAAAGTTTTCAGAAAAAAACAACGTGAAAATTTGTTTATAATTAGCGAGTATAGTTGACTAAAATTGCTTCTGCACCTGGTTAACACATTACACTGCACTGAGTTGTCGACCGCCCCAAGATGGCCCCCCTAAATCTCGTCAGCGCCTATATGCGAGAGCCGTCAATGCGGGGTCTACTCTTTATATATGTCTATGATAACAACGAGATAACGTTGCTATGATAAAGGTATTTAACACGGCCGCTTGTTGCATTCATCCTTCTTCACTGGCCCGACGCCAACTGGGAAGACACCCACAGCTGTTCACTCCATTGGGATTTTCCCGACGTGCCACGTGCTCGATTTCTCGCTGGACCGAGATCTTCCGAAGCAACTCATCCCTGCTTAACGTGCAGGAGGTCAACTTTCAAAAGTAATTTGAATCCACTTCGATCAAAGACTGAGAGCTGCTTATCTCTCAGTGATCGTCAAGTGACCACGCTTTCGTTTTGGCCGAACAAAGGAGAAGAGCCCAGAGAGACGAACGGATTTTCCTCCCATTTCCTCGCTGACCGAAGGACCGGCCCCGCCGACGCTGAGACCAGAGTCGCGGACCCGAGACCAGGACACCCGCTGAGGCAACGTCAGACAAAGGAAAAGATTCCCCATTTTATTTCTCTTTTCACCCATAAGGTGATATATTTTGTGCCTGGGCAGAAACTGATCCCGAGTCGTCGCAATAAAGTGCGAAGGTGTTAAAGCTGTCCAAATATCATGGTAAGCATGTGAGTTATTACGTAATAAGGTAAGTATTGAAGAGCTTAAAGTATTAAGGTAAGTATTAAAAAATATTTAGGTATTGCGATAAGCACTAAAGTATTAAATAAGGATGGCTAAGGTATAAAATACTAAGACATTTCGACTTTAGCATATGCAGGTAAGTATAAGATAAGGTGAGTATATGTTGAGTATTAAGATGAGTTTTTAAGGTAAGTGTTAAGGTAAGTATAAAGATACTTAGGTGGAGAGAACCCAGTATGAAGGTATGAAGGTTCCTGTCTCCAAGTGTGAAGATATAAAAGTATTAAGTACTAGGTATAAAAGTAAGCGGTAAAGTACTAAGGTATAACTAGGTATAGGGATACCAAAGCATTTGAGTAAGTATTAAGGAACCTTTTAAATATAAAAGTAAATATTAAAATATTAGTACTAAAATTATTAATATTAAAAGACCGGGTTAGGGGGTACATTGTAATGGATCAGATCCAAGGTTCCGCTGCCTCAATCCCCAAACACCATTATGGTTTTGTGATAGTCTGGTTCAAAATGTAAGGACAGTACCCTATATGTCATCATACTCCATCACTCCCCAAGGCCCGGTGTTGTGAGGGCAGTTAAGACGAGCCCAAACCCAATTGATATGAGCAAGATTATTTGGAGAAGTAGCATGGTATCTTGGACAAGTAGCATGGCCCCCACGGATCACTGTTGCTTAGTATTAAGGCCATTGGGCACAAATGTATTAAGCCGCAGCATCCAGCGGGATTCCATCCAGCGGGATTCCACCCTGCGGCGTTGGGCCCATGACCAGGCTGGGTCATGTTCCAGACCAACGAGCCACAAATTATGCACCCCATGCTTCCTGAAGTGCTGGACCAGGATTGTGTCTTTTTTACGGCCAGCCGTGATGTTATACTTGTGGTGCGCTAGCCATGTTTTAAGCTCATTTCTTGGTTTGCCCACATAGTGCTTGGGGCAACGTTTGCATTGAATCAAATAAACGCAGTTGGTATCCCGCAAGGTAATGTGTTGCATAATGGAAAAAGTGACCCCTGTAACATGGTTTCGGACGACTTTTTCTCCAAAATGAATAAGGACTGGAAGTTTAATCAGACCAGCGGAAGAGATTCTGGCCCTAATCAACAAATCCCTTAGGTTCGGGGTCCTGCGGTATGCAAAGGCAACCCTGCAGCCATCTTCCACAGGTGTGCAGGCCAGAAAGTTAGAAAAGTTGTTTTTGAGATGGTAGTGGACTCTGGAAGAGTAGCCAGAGTAAGTTGAATCAAGGGGTATAAGCTGACGGTTATCCTGGGCAGACCTGCTCATGGTGCTATCTATCTTGAGCCCTTGAACTACGGACTGGAGAAAGTTTCTGGAATAGCCCCTTTGCCAGAGACTGGAGAACAACATCCTGGTAGCCTGGATTCTGTCAGTGTCCCCAGAGCATATCCTGCCAAATTGCAGAAGCTGTGACTTTATAGGCCCCCGGAATACATGCTTGGGATGGTGACTTTGCTCCATTTGCTTGGGATGGTGACTTTGCTCCATTTCTCCATAGGTTTATGTATCTTCAGGAGCAAGTAAAAATATCTAGGACGTGGGCGGCTGCGGGCCTACAAGGTGATCGTACTGCCTTTTGGTAATGTCTCCCAAGTGCAACAAGGACTCCAGAATGTCAAGGATCATCCTAGATGTCTCAGGAAACAATGGTTCTTCAAATGGAATGTAATATGTACAATCTTGTAATTGTCTCAACCCCTCCCGTATGTAGTCCACCATGTCCATGATAACCACCGCATTCCCTTTGTCAGCTGGCTTAATGACAATGGTATTATTGCCCTGTAATTCAAGGCTTGCTCTTCCAAAGGTGAAAGGTTGGACCAATCCGGGATGTAAGGTAAGTTCCTAACGGACTGTATATCTTGCTCAAACAGAGAAACGAGCTCAGATGGTAGGTTCGTGATGGGGGGTTCCCAGGGTGATTGGGACTGAAAGGGAGGGGCGGGTGCGGGCCACCGAAAAATGCCCTAAGTTTTAAACGGCGGTGATATTGTAATAAGTCATCTGAGATAGAATCACGGGCAAAACAAGAAAAAACAGGGTGGGGAGAAAATTAAAGGCCTCTCTTAAGGAGTGAAAACTGAGACGTGCTTAATTGAAAAAACTGAGAGAGGTTCACGACGTCTCCTGAGTTATGATCACACATGGCCTAGCCTGTCTCAAGGGTCCAAAGAACAGTACCCGGGGTAGTATGAAACTGGGGCTGTTGAAGACGGGGTATATACAACCCAGTGTTCTTGATCAAATAATTTTGTGTTCTCCCCGTGATTTCTCACGGGGAGAAAGTTCCTCCGGGAAGTTACCACATGGCATAAAGACTTCAGCCTCTGGAAACGTGGCCTCAGCGGTCTCCCTAAGGCTCTTGAGGTTCTGCCTTAAAAAGGTCCTGTCCTCGATACCGAAAGATAGTATAACAGAGCGCACCTCACTAGAGGTGGCCGTATTATGTTTCAACAGGTAGCGTGCATGGGCCACTGTGGCCCCTGGAAAACTATCTATTTGAACCCTAGAGTCTTCGATCAGGGGCAGCATAGAAATACTGGAGTCTCCCAGGATCAGAATCGGACGATCCGTCCGCAAGGTCCAATTTCTATGTTTATTCGCACCCTGCTCGTGGCGCATAAACGAGGCAAGCGTCGTACCCGTGATGACATCCTCGGGTAAGGCCACATCCGGAGAATCCCCTTGGCACAGGGGATCTGCTCTTGTCCCTCGTCAGACCCGCCCCAACCCAGGTCCAAGATAGCTCTGTCTGAGGTGACCCTTTCACCGGACATATCTAAAGGTCCCACTACTGAACCGAAGTCCCCCTAAACCTCCAACAGCAACCTAGCTTTTTTAGCCGGGAGTGGGGGATCCTCGGACTGTGTGTCCAACATTCGTGGGGTCCCCAGAGGAGACTCCACCATTTTCAAGTCCGGGATATCACTCCACACCTAACTGCCCTGGACTGTATATTGAAAGGGGGGGACCTCCTCCACGTCCTCATCGGGCCCTTGCAGCTCCACTTGAGGAGGGGGCCCCATGTCCACCCCCTCATCCCCAGAAAAGGGGCCTGATGCCTTAAGGTCGTGTAATTTTCTTAGGGTAGTCTCTAGGGTCCCAGGCGCCAATCTAGGGATATCCCTAGCCACCCATTTTTTAGGCTACCGTAAGGGCTCCCTCCCAATCCTCCTTGGAAAGAGAGACGATTGCTGCACTGGTTTCTTTAATAAGGGTCTCGTAATGCTCCTCCAGGTTCTGCAGAGTGGAGTAGGCCCAGTTGGCTGCAGTATATTTTTTGAGGAAATCCGAGGAAGGGGAAGGGCAGGCGGGAAAAACCTCTCTCACCAGAGTATTCTGAAGTCTGGCTAAGCCAAACGGCATTCGGTTATCCGGCCGGGAGTTTGTAAACTGTAAATGATGATGCGCTTTGATAAAGCGCGAGAATGCGCACACAGATATCCTGACCAGGGTTTGACAGTGAGCTTAGGGTTAGGGGCTCCACACCTTTCTGCTTCAAGCCTTTCTCCTCCAAGCCTCACTGCCGCACAGTGATTAATGAAATCATCTAACTTGTGCATCCTGCAAGATTTACAAAACCATATCTTATGGGTATAGTTGTAAGAAGTGAAAGTGGCTGAAGTGCAAATCCAGCCCTCTGTAGAATCCATCCAATGTCGTGGGCATTGTTACAGCAGCAGACATCTGACCACTTATGGGTACTGTGTCAAGAGGAGTCTGTCCTTCTACCAGGAGGTGTTTTCCCACCAGATGAGTTTCTATTTGTCAATCAAGAGCAACTTGATTGGTGTTTATTAGTTGTTTGTTCATTAATGTAATACAACCATTTATTTTATTATCAAATGTCTACATAGACTTATTTAAACCTTCCTAAACAACAACATGGAACATTCTTATGGTTTACCGGGCAACACATTTGAATTAGACAACCTATATATTTGTGTGGGATTTTGACGTCCCTTGCCAAAAGTGTCAGTTGGATTTTAACCACTGGTTTTGATTATCTGACTTTTAACAATAAAACATTAGTTGTCATTTGTGTGTTCATTAATAGAAAACAAAATGATCCATTTAATCTACATTACCTTTCACAGCAGATTAGCACCTTCTGAATATCACATGGAACAACAGGAACTATCCATTGGCTTTACCTCTACAGTTGTTGCCAAACAGTGAATGGGTCAATAGCCCATCATTACATAGCTTCACACTTCGCTGCCTGCAAATTGAGTGCCTGAAGGATTAGAGGAAAAGCATGTGTGCCATTGGTGAAAATGAGACAATATTGCTCTTCTTCTCTACCTCTTAAAAAAGCAAGGAAGGATAAAATACTGTGGCTAAGACTCAGAGAAACCAGAGTCTTGTCACTGTGTAGTGTTGATGAAATGACAAACAAATTATTTCAAAGGTACAGGCAAATGATACATTTTAAAGATGAACTATACTTACTACAAATACATGATTTTTTTCTTACATTTTCTCACTCACACTGCAGTCCTAAGGAGTATGCATAGTGTGGATCTGAAACTATACCCTGAAATGAAAGTATTCCATGTTGGGGTAAAGCAGAACATTTAAATAAGTCAGTCAATATTTTAATTAACTTTTTTTTTTAAACACTTTATTTAAGGTGTTTTTTCCACAAAACAGATAATACATTCGTAGATTATAATGTAATATTTTGGTCAAAACAGTAACCACAACAATTGACGCCACACCTACTAGACAAATACAGACAAAAAGGGGGGAAACCCCCCACCCCAAAAAAAGGAAAGACAACAAAAACAAACAAAAAGGGTGCATCACTGTATAATTAGGACAGGTAAGTGGGATAGAGCAACAATCTACACATAAGGTATATGCTCACAATTCCAGGCCAGGTAAGGTATCCACATATTTTATAAAGGGGTCCCACATTTTATAAAATTTGTGAACAGAGCCATTGAGAGTACATCTAGTCTTTTCTAGCTTCATATTGAGCATGACGTCTCTAAACCATTGACTACTTGTTGGAGGAATTGAATCCTTCCATTTAAAAAGAATGGCATGTCTAGCTAATAAGGAGAGAAAGGCAATGACCCTTTGTACGTGTACTGGGAGACTGGACCCATCCGAGGATGATGTAATACCCAAAATGGCAATTGTTGGGGAGGGTTCAATATCAAGATTATATGCTATGGAAATTGTGTCAAAGAAGGAGTCCCAGAAAGGCGCCAGTTTAGGACAGGACCATAGCATATGGTAGTTACTAGCGGGGGCCTGTTTGCACCTGTCACAAATGGGGTTTATCGTTGGTAATATTTTTGCAAGTCTAACTTTGGAAAAGTGCAGTCTATGAAGGACCTTAAATTGTATTAAAGCATGTCTGGAACAAATAGAAGATGAATGGACCCTAAGCAGAGCCATGTCCCATTCTTTATCTGAAAGTGGGACCCCCATATCATTTTCCCATTGTTCCCGAATATGAGATACAGAGGGACTGAGTGTATCCATTATCTGTGAATAAATCATTGACACCCTACCTTTTTTTAACAAATTCACCTTTAACAGAGAGTCTGGACGAGACAAAGGGGGAGGGTTTGGGAAATTGGCAAATTTCTTACGTACAAAATCCCTGACTTGTAAGTAGTGGAAAAAGTGGGCATTGGTCAGCTTATATTTTGCAGACAGTTGTTCAAAGCTCGCAAAAGTATTATCAATATATAAATCCCTAATGCTATGTATACCTTTGTCATGCCAGGTTTGGAAGCCTTTATCTAAAAGGTGGTTATTTACTATAGGAGAGTGGAAAGAGATGCTCTGGATCCCCAAGCATTTTTTGAATTGTTTCAGAATGTGTAATGACTGAGTTACCATTACATTTCCACTCACATTATTAACCGTTGGTGGCAGGGATGCACAGAGTAAAGCGGGGAGTGAGTGTGGACTGCTTGTGGCTCGTTCGATTTGAAGCCACGCAGGAGCAGTGCCACTCCAATCTTTCAACCATAAAGAGATAGCATTCAGGTTTGCAGCCCAATAATATGTACAGAGGTTTGGTAAGGAAAGTCCACCACAAGTTTTTGGTCTCTCCAAAAAGTCTTTCCTTATGCGTGCTGATTTATTATTCCAAATAAAGGAGAGATTGTTTGATTAAATGCCCTAAAAAATGTCAGTGGTATAAAAATAGGTACAGCTTGAAATAAATAAACATATTTGGGTACTATGTTCATTTTTACAGAGTTTATTCTCCCAATAAGGGATAATGGTAAAGTGGACCAGCGCTTGATGTCTTTTTTGGTCTGCTCCAGAAGAGTCCTACCATCATTTATTTTTCTTAAATAAATGATGGTAGGACTTGGTAACTTCTACTCCAAGATATGTAAAAGAGTTACCTGAGAGCTTAAATGGTAGGTTGGGATATTTTTCGGCAGTTTTATTAATGGGAAAGTACTCGCTTTTGTTATAATTAATTTTGTACCATGATATTTTTCCAAAGTTCTCCAGGACAGTTAAAGCTTCAGGTATGCTCGCAATAGGATTGGTGGTATATAATAATAAATCGTCTGCATAGAGTGAGACTGTGTGTGTTAGGCCACCACGCACAATACCTTGAATGCGACTATTGCTTCTTAGAGCTATTGAAAGCGGCTCTATAGCTAGAACAAAAAGTAGTGGACTTAGTGGATCTCCTTGTTTGGTCCCCCTGTGTAAAGAAAAGTAATCAGAGGAGACTGAATTGGTATAAACTGATGACATTGGGTCAGTGTATATCAACTTAATTAGTTCAATGAACTTACGGCCAAATCCAAATCTAGACAATGTATGAAAAAGATAGTCCCATCGACCCTATCGAATGCCTTTTCGCCATCAAGTGATATCACCGCTTCTGGAGATTTACTAGGTTTAGTGTATATAATGTTAAACAGGCGCCTCAAATTAAAATAGGACTGCCTGTCCTGGATGAATCCAGTCTGGTCTTCTGAAATGAAATAAGGAAGGGCTGACTCAAGGCGGAGTGCAATAACTTTTGAGAATACTTTACCATCACAATTGGTCTAACTGATGGGTCTGTATGATGAGCAGTCAAGCGGGTCTTTGTTTTTTTTTCAGCAGTAGTAGGGTGATAGATGCTTGACAGAGGGTAGGTGGAAGAATTTTATTTTTTAGTGCTTCCTTATAAACTGAGAGAAGAAGAGGGGCGAGTTGGTCCTTAAATTTTTTGTAGAATTCTGTGGGGAATCCATCTGGGCCAGGGGCCTTACCACTTTGTAGAGACATTATTGCAGTTAATATTTCTTCTTGTGTGATTGGCTGTTCTAAGTTCACCTTGGTTTCAGAGTCAATTGTAGGAATATCTAAATTAGAGAAAAAAGTGTTGAATTGGTGCTGATCAGGTTTTAGGTCTGAGGAATATAAGTTGGAGTAAAACTCTCTGAATTGAACATTGATGGCTTGATGGTCCTCAGTTACTGAGCCATCAGATAATGTAATTTGGGAGATGACATGAGATGCTGCTTTTTGACGAAGCTGACTGGCCAGTAATTTGGAAGGTTTATCGCCCTCTTCGTAGAATCTAGAGCGGGATTTAAAGATTAACCTTTCTGCCTCAGTAGTTGATAAAAGATCAGCTTCTGTTTGCAAGCCTATTCTCGCCTTTACCAGGTCTGGAGATGGAGAAGCCGAAATGCGGCTATCCAGGGTCTTAATTCTAGAGGACAGATCTGCAAAGTTATTTTGGTGAATTTTCCTTGTGTAAGCATTATGAGCAATGATCTGCCCTCTAAGATATGCCTTAAGTGCTTCCCATAATGTTGAAGCTGACACGTCATCAGTAACATTTGTATCTAAGTAGATATTTATTTGTTCTTCAACAAACAAGACAAAGTCAGAGTCAGCAAGCAGAAGTGGATCAAGCCGCCATGACCGTCTTAGCCTTTGAGATGGGAGTTTTATAGTCATACTAACAGGGGCATGATCAGAGATCATAATTGGATTATATTTACATTCAGAAATAGCATTTAGCAGAAAAGGATCCACTAGGAAAAAATCTATTCTTGAAAATGATTTGTGTGCATTAGAAAAAAAAGAATACTCTCTCTTGGTGGGATTTTTAATTCTCCATGGATCTATCAATTTGTGCATCTCCATGAAAGATTGTACTATTTGTGCTGACTTATTTGGCCTTGACGTAGAATGAGATGAACGATCCCAAACCGGGTCTATTACCAGATTGTAATCACCAGATAAAATAAGACGATGACTGTCTAGATTAGGAATAGAACTGAACATTCTCTTAAAAAAACAGTCATCATCAAAGTTGGGGGCATAAATGTTAACTAATATGACTGGTAGCTGAAACAGCTTACCCACAACCATTATATATCTACCATTTGGATCAGAGACAATATTAGTTGCATGAAATTGAATATTTTTATGAACAAGTATGGCTGCACCTCTACTTTTACTATCAAATTTCGAGTGAAACATCTGTCCCACCCAATCCTTATGAATCCTATTATGATCTCTATTACGAAGGTGGGTTTCCTGCAACATGGCAATGCCAACACCAAGATGTTGTAGATGTAAGAGAACTTTTTTTCTTTTAATAATATGATTAAGACCCTTCACATTCCAACTCACAATGTTCACATCCCTGTTACCTGGGGTTGCACTGAAATTATTTTGTGCCATTGATGCTCCTCATTTCAGATGTTTCCATATCTATCCTAATTGAATGATAAAATGTAATAATGGATGCACAGAAGAAATAAAAAACATACACATCACACACGCAGTCACATTTAACATATACTGAACAAAACCCCAGTGCCATAAAATGGCAACCCCCCCTTAAACACTTTGAATTCCTGCAAATTCTCATTTGCATTCTTCCTGCTGATAGCAAGAATTTCTAACACTGTGAACCACGAAAATGCCATTTAGTTACACAGCTAACGATAATAGGAAAAACGAACGATCGTCCATGTTATAAGTCCTTAGACTTTAAGTAGTAGCATTGATGGTCGTAAGCAATGAAACATAACAAAGTAGAACATATGTATTTTCTCGTAATGGTGCACCCGGAAGTAACCTATTCTACATTCGACCCGTCACCTTGGTCTTTACCCGGAGCCGCGGGTAGAGAAGATTGGCTAGCGATGTTGTGGCTGATGTATGCGTGTGCTTCCTCGGGATCGGTGAACTTCATGCGCTTTTTGTCATGGCTGAACTGAAGTGTGGCAGGGTAGTACATGGCAAACTTTATCTGTGCTGCGTGGAGCAGCTGCTTGGATTCGGAGAAGGCGGCGCGGCGCTTATTAATGTCTGGGCTGAAATCGGGGAAAATGTGAATTCTTGTTCCATTGTAGGTAAGTTTACCTTTCTCGCGTGCTAGGCGCAGGATCCGCTCCTTGGTCTGGAAGTGATGTAGCTTTACGATCAGTGGTCTTGGTCTGTTGCCCTCTCCGGGCTTAGGGGCCGAGCTTCTGTGAGCTCTATCCACGGATGGTGGTGTTTGAAAGTTGTCTTCCCCAAACAGTTCCAGAAGTAGCTTAGCAATGAACTCCGTTGGCTTGGCTCCCTCTGTATTTTCTGGTATCCCTACTATTCGAATGTTCTGCCTTCTTGTGTAATTTTCCAAGTACGTTACCTTGTCCCTCAGCTCACGATTCTCTTTAGCTAGGGAAGCTTGTGATAGTTCCACACAATTCAGTCTTTTGTCAAGATCATTAAGTCCATCCTCCACACTCGCGATTCTCTGGCCAAAAGCATTGAGCGTTGTATTCAGAGAGGCTATAGATGTCCGGTTTTCCTCACGAAACGAGTCAATTGAAGCTTGTATTGCTTGTAATGCTTTTAGCATTAGCCTCTGCTTCTGAGTTAGCCATGGTGTTGGCAGCGGTTCTTGAAGTCGACCTAACTTCTCTTGGCTCTTTAGGGGTCTTATGCGACATCGTAGAAACACCATAAACGACGTAGTGCGCAAGATATCAAAGTCTGGTTATCAGTAAGGTTCACAATATATGAATATAAAAAGATTTTGCAGGAGCTCCCGTAGACGCGTCTACTCCTTAGGCATGCTCAATAGCCCCCTCCTTAATTAACTTTTTTTGTCTAATATCTTTCATGGAACAGTTTTTTTAATATCCATCCATTTTATAAGGTTTCTTATTCCTCGCAAGGCTGCAACATGACTTTTTTTATATTTTACTTGTTTTTATTTGTATCTATCTACAAAAGACAATTATGACAGGTATATTTGGGATATTTCTATTTTTTTATGTAAACTGTTTTGTAACACTCTTTAGATATACTTTAAAATTTTAGAGTCAGAATGTAACGTTCTGTTGTGGTTCAGGTTATTTTTTCAGTTTAGCCCCTTTCCTGTCTTAGGATTTATTTCTGTTTCTTGTTTTGTATTGGATTTATGCTTAGCCTGTTTTAGTTATCTGGTCTGTTAAAGTTTGACAGAACGGACCCACACGCAACCACTCAGAAAAAACAGTTTCTTTTAATTAGGGGGGTAAAGGGTTTAAGTACAGCGGGGAGTACGGTTCTCCAGGGGGGAGGGCGCAGGAACGTGGATGAAAAGCTCGGACCAGGGGGACTAACCCAGGCGACCCGGGAACGACTGACTCGAGACCCAGAGGAGGAGGGCACCGGCCGGCGAGCAACCAACTGGGAAGTGGATGGTGAGCCGCAGTGGCAGCGTCCGGGAGGGGAGAATCGGCCGCGAGCCCAGCTGGCTGAAGATCAGCAAGGTGAGTGAACCTGAAAGGAAACACAGAAAAGGGATTAGCGCAAGGGAGAAACACCAGGGAAATATTTTGTCGAGACGCAGGGAGCTCTAGGAGAATCAGCGGCACCAGGATGAATGCAGCAGACGATCCAGTGATGAGTGGTGAGATCGACCGGGTTTTTATCTTGCGTGTGATGAAGATGATGAGTCTCAGGTGTGAAGGTGGCAGAAGGCGGTGGCTTGGCGGAGGATGGTTCCAGAACGCAGGGAAGAGAACCGTAGGGAGGGGCGAGACATAGGGCCAAAGAAAATAACACAGAACATGCTGAGATAAACAGAAAGAAAACAGGACACTCACCCCTGCTGTGCTGCCACCGTAACAGGACCCCCCCTCAACGGACGCCACCAGGCGGCCCACCGGGCTTGTCAGGGTGAGTCCAGTAAAAGTCCCGGATGAGGATTTTATCCAGGATCTGGGAGGCGGGGACCCAAGAGCGCTCCTCCGGCCCATAGCCGGCCCAGTCCACCAAATAACGGTAACCCCGGCCCCGGGGGCGCACATCCAGGAGACGGTGGGCTTTGTAAGCTGGATAACCGTCGATCAGGAAAGGAGGGGGTGGAGTAGGTTCAGGAACAGAATGGGGGCTGGATGACACGGGCTTCACCTGGGAGACATGGAACACCGGGTGGACACGGAAATGGGGGGGTAATTTTAGCCTGACAGCACGGGGGTTGATTATCTTGTCAATTGGGTATGGTCCGATGAACCGGGGGGAAAGTTTTTTGGAAGAAGTCTGGAGAGGCAGGTCCCTAGCTGACAGCCAGACCATCTGACCCAGGTGGTAGTCAGGAGCAGGGGTTCGGTGACGATCCGCTAGGCGCTGATTGCGCTCGGCTGTACGCTGCAGTGCAGCTCGGGCTTTGTTCCACACACGGCGGCAGCGGCGTAGGTGGGCCTGCACAGATGGAACTACGACCTCTCTTTCCAGGGAAGGGAATAGGGGGGGTTGAAAACCCATAGCGCAGGTGAAAGGAGTCATCCCAGTGGCGGACGAGACCTGGGAGTTATGGGCGTACTCGACCCACGGGAGGGAGGTTGACCAGGAGGAGGGATTCCGGGAAGCCACACAACTCAGTGCAGCCCCTAGGTCCTGGTTGAGCCTCTCTGCTTGACCGTTGCTTTGAGGGCGGTAGCCTGACAAGAGGCTCGCGGTAGCACCAAAGGCTCGGCAGAACTCCTTCCAGACCTGGGACGTGAACTGGGGGCCGCGGTCGGAGACAATATCTAGGGGGATTCCATGTAGCCGGAAAACGTGGTTTACCAAAAGGCGTGCTGTTTCCAGGGAGGAGGGTAATTTAAGCAGGGGGATGAAGTGAGCTGACTTGGAGAAACGGTCCACGATGGTGAGGATTACAGTGTGACCATTGGAGGAAGGGAGACCAGTAACAAAATCTAGGGCAATGTGGGACCAGGGGCGACTGGGGACCGGTAGTGGGCGTAGGAGACTAGCAGGTGGTCGATGGGAGGACTTAGCCCTCACGCAGGTTTGGCAGGCAGCCACAAAGCTGCGACAGTCCTTCTCCAGGGTAGGCCACCAGAAGCGTTGCCGTAGAAGAAACAGCGTCCGTGCCATCCCTGGGTGACAGGCAAACTTGCTGGCATGAGCCCATTGTAGCACTTGGGAACGGGCGCTGGCGGGGACATATAGGCGATTCTGGGGGCCGTTGCCAGGGTCTGGTTCAGTGGACTGAGCACGGCGCACGAGGGACTCCACCTCCCAGACCACTGAGGCGATGAGACAGGTGGGAGGTAGGATGGGGTCCGAGGAATCTAGAGAAAGGTCTGTGGAGCGGATGCGGGACAGGGCGTCGGGTTTTTGGTTCTTGGAACGGGGGCGGTAGGTGAGGGTGAAATTAAACCGGGAGAAGAATAGAGCCCAACGGGCTTGGCGGGGGTTGAGTCTTTTGGCAGCCTGGATGTAGGACAGGTTTTTGTGGTCAGTCCAAATGACAAAGGGTTGCTCGGCACCCTCCAGCCAGTGCCTCCACTCCTCCAAAGCCAGTTTAACAGCCAGCAGCTCCCGGTCACCTATACTATAATTTCTCTTGGCCGGGGAGAGGCAGCGAGAGAAATACGCACAGGAGTGTGTCTTCTTATCCACCGGGGAACGTTGGGACAATGTGGCTCCGACTCCGCAGTCCGAGGCGTCAACCTCTACTATAAATTGGAGAGCTGGGTCGGGTGTAGCGAGCACGGGCGCGGAGGTAAACTTTTCCTTTAAGGTCTCAAAGGCAGCGTTAGCTTCCGGGGACCAGACAAACGGCACCGATGCAGAGGTGAGACGAGTGAGAGGGGCCGCTACCGAGCTGTAATTGCGGATGAACCGCCTATAGAAATTAGCAAACCCAAGGAAACGTTGCAGCTGTTTCACTGAGGATGGAGCGGGCCACTCCGCGACTGCGTGGATTTTCTCCGGGTCTGCCCGGAGACGGCCTTTCTCCACAATGAACCCAAGGAACGGCAGGGAAGAGGCATGAAAAATACACTTCTCCACCTTGACAAAAAGACGGTTCTCCAGGAGGCGCTGGAGAACGAGGCGGACGTGTTCTCGTGCTGGGTGAGGTCCTCGGAAAAAATAAGGATGTCGTCTAAATAAACGAAAACAAAGCGGTGGAGAAAATCACGGAGGACATCGTTAACCAAACACTGGAACACGGCTGGGGCGTTGGTCAGCCCAAAAGGCATGACCAGATATTCATAATGGCCCAGCGGTGTATTGAACGCAGTTTTCCACTCATCACCTTGGCGGATGCGCACGAGATGGTAGGCGTTCTGCAGGTCTAATTTGGTGAAGACAGTGGATTTAGCAAGGGAATCGAAGACTGAATCTATGAGAGGGAGAGGATATTTATTCTTTACAGTTATGGCGTTCAAACTGCGATAATCTATACACGGGCGGAGTGTCTTATCTTTCTTGGGCACGAAGAAGAAACCGGCAGCGAGCGGGGAGGACGAGGGACGCATTATGCCGGTGGCTAAAGAATCGTGAATATATTGCTCCATAGCCTCCCGTTCGGGGCGAGATAGGTTGTACAATCTCCCTGGGGGATAACACGCTCCCGGGAGGAGGTCGATCGCGCAGTCATAGGGGCGGTGGGGGGGAGCGAAAGTGCCAGGTCCTTGCTAAAAACCTGCAATAAATCATGATATTCCGGCGGTACGCCGGATAGATCCATGGGGGCGGTGCCGAGGAAGCTGGGGAGCTCGGGGAGCGCGCGGAGAGCAAACAAGACGCGCGGCAGGCGGTGCTCCAATTACGGACCGCGCCGCTACTCCAGTCAACATTGGGATTGTGCTTAACTAACCACGGAAGTCCCAGGACCAAGGGAGCGTTTGGAGAGGAGATTAGGTGGAACGAAGTTTTTTCGCGGTGATTCCCTGAGGTAACTAGCGTTAAGGCGGAGGTGCGGTGGGTGATCACGTAGGAGGGATTTCCATTTAAGCCGGAAGCGCGGAGAGGGGCGTCTAGGCGAACAAAGGGTATTGCGAGCTGACGGGCGACCTCTTGATCGAGGAAGCTCTCATCCGCACCGGAATCTATTAATGCGCCCAGCGGTTGGTCAATCCCCTCCCAGGAGATGGTAGCATTTAATCATTTTCGGGGAACCAGGGGAGATATACAGACTCCCTCCAGGAACCGGCGCTCACGCTCGCGCGGTGACAGTTTGGCCCGACCCAGCTGCATGGGTTCCTCCGTGGAGGGACCAGGGCTCGGCATGGATCGTAACCTTGAACTGCGAGGAGGTGTAAGGCCGCTGGAAGAGCTTAAAACTGCAGGCCGAGGAGAAGTGAGACCAGTGGACTGTGCTGCTGGACGAGCAGAGGGAGTCGTGCGCGTTGCGCGCTCTCTGCCTCGCTCGCGCAAACGATTGTCAATCTGAGTGGCTTTCTTAACCAGCTCATTAAACTCTGTAGGCACGCCCTGAGCAGCTAGGTGATCTTTAACATCATCGCTCAGGCCACAGAGGAAAAGATCTCGGAGAGACTTAGTGTTCCACCCGGAACGAGCGGCGAAAATGCGGAAGTCTACCGAGTACTCCGCTAAGCTGCGGCCCCCCTGGCGCAGCGCAACGAGTCGCGTCGGCGTGTCGCTCTCCCTTACAGGGCAATCGAACACCTGCCGAAGCTCGGTGGCAAACGCCGAGTAAGAGGAGAGGACCGGCGAGGAAACCTCGCTGACTGCCGCGTACCAGGCCAGTGCGTAGCCGCGGAGCAGTCCGGCGACGTAACACACCTTGGCCTCGTCGATTTGAAAAGTGACAGGCTGTCTTTTAAACACCAGATCGCACTGGACTAGGAACCCCTCGACCGTCCCCATAACCCCAGCGAATTTATCCGGCATCGCTACGGGTGTTTCAGTGAAGACTACGGGAGGAGAAGTGGGAGGTTCGGGGGCAGGAGCGGGCGCGCGGAGGCGGGACACCTCGGCGGCCAGCTCGCGCAAGGAGTCAGTCAGGGACTGGATGTGATCTGCCTGCTGTTGGAGGCATGCGCCCTGGGCCGCGACAGCGCAGGCGACCTCATGCGCGGAGGGAGGAGTTGAGGGCGGAGGGTCTGAGTGGGCTGGGTCCATGTTTGACTGGATCGTTCTGTTAAGGTTTGACAGAACGGACCCACACGCAACCACTCCGAAAAAACGGTTTCTTTTAATTAGAGCAGTAAAGGGTTTAAGTACAGCGGGGAGTACGGTTCTCCAGGGGGGAGGGCGCAGGAACGTGGATGGAAAGCGCGGACCAGGGGGACTAACCCAGGCGACCCGGGAACGGAGGAGGGAGGAGGAGGACACCGGCCGGCGAGCAACCAACTGGGAAGTGGATGGTGAGCCGCAGTGGCAGCGTCTGGGAGGGGAGAATCGGTCGCGAGCCCAGCTGGCTGAAGATCAGCAAGGTGAGTGAACCTGAAAGGAAACACAGAAAAGGGATTAGCGCAAGGGAGAAACACCAGGGAAATATTTTGTCTAGACGCAGGGAGCTCTAGGAGAATCAGCGGCACCAGGATGAATGCAGCAGACGATCCAGTGATGAGTGGTGAGATCGACCGGGTTTTTATCTTGCGTGTGATGAAGATGATGAGTCTCAGGTGTGAAGGTGGCAGAAGGCGGTGGCTTGGCGGAGGATGGTTCCAGAACGCAGGGAAGAGAACCGTAGGGAGGGGCGAGACATAGGGCCAAAGAAAATAACACAGAACATGCTGAGATAAACAGAAAGAAAACAGGACACTCACCCCTGCTGTGCTGCCACCGTAACATGGTCTTTGTTATTAGTTTTTATTTCAGCTCGTATCTGTTTTGTCTTTGTCTTGTTTTCTACCTTAGGTTTATTGTCTATTAGTCTGTATACTCCTTTTATCACCTCCACCTGTTTTGGTTAATTAGTCCCGTCCTGCCCTCCTGTTCTGTTGGCCTATTTAAGCCCGCCTTAGTTTTCTGTTTGTTGCCAAGTTGTCGTCTTGTTTGCCTCCACTTACTCCGTCTGTGGTAAGAGTCCTCCAGCGCCTGTTTATCCGTCTGTTTACCTGTCCGTTACCCATCCTGATCCATTTCTGTTTTTGAGTCTGTCCAAGCTTGTAGTGTCGACTTGGATGCCAGCTCCGTACCTTTGTGCTTTTGTTTTTTGCCTGGATTACCCACCTTCTCCTCTAATAAATCTTTTGCATCAGCTCCGTGTCTGGCTCATATAGGATTCCTCCCAATTCATTACACAGAAAACCTAAAAATCGTGAAATTAGAAAACAAATCATTCAAAATCTGCATTTCCATTGTTTTTCACAGTGGACAATTTATTTTAAAATACACTTTTTTATAAAACAAAAAACGCTTTTAAAGTAGCTGTTGTTAAACATTTACTTAAACCCTTGATCAAGATGACTAAACAAATTGCAGACCTATATCTAATCTTCTTAATAACCTACCTGAGGAGTTTCAGTCAGGCTTCAGAGCTCATCATAGCACCGAAACAGCTCTGGTGAAGGTCACTAATGATATTCTCATGGCCTCAGATAATGGACTTGTTTCTGTACTTGTCCTCATAGATCTCAGTGCTTCATCTGATACAGTTGATCACAATATTTTCCTAGAAAGACTTGAATTTGCTGTAGGGATTAAGGGGAAAACATTAGGCTGGTTTAAATTTTATCTGCCTGGGAGCCTTTTGTGTCTCTGTTCTGTCGTCTCTAACCCCCAGTCGATTGAGGCAGATGACCGTTCATACTGAGACTGGTTCTGCTGGAGGTTCTCCTCCCTGTTAAAGAGGAGTTTTTCTCTCCACTGTCGCTTCATGCATGCTCAGTATGAGGGATTGCTGCAAAGCCATCATCAATGCAGACGACTGTCCCTTGTGGCTGTACGCTCTGTCATGAGGAGTGAATGCTGCTTGGAGAGACTTGGTCAAAATGTTTCCTATCTAAGGGAAACCAGTAGAATGCACCAATTTGTATGATTTGATTTAATTTGACTTTGTAAAGTGCCTTGAAATGACATGTGTTTTCAATTGGCGCTATATAATTAATTTTTTTATATAAATTTAATTGAATTGAACTAACATAGACAATAATGCTCAATAAATTAGAATATGTGCTCATTTATCAGATTAAAGGTACCTTTTGAAAATAACTTTTAACTATGTACTATACCTACCTTTCATCTAGTCCACATTTCTATATTAAAATGTACTTATAAATTGGGTTACTGAAGCAAACTGACTTTTTGATAATATTCTAAGTTATTGAATTAAAAAAACCTTTTAATTGGAACATGCTGAGTAGCCACTTATTGGCAAAACAGAAAAAACATTGTTACTGCAAAGATCATGTAAGCAAGAAATTTGAGTGAGCTCCATGGCAGCACAGACAGGTAAAAAGGTCAGATTCTGCATCCCCCCTCTGTCAGAAGCACTGTTTGTCACAGGATTATGAATCAACTGGAATATAAAATGTCTCACAAGAGATTTGGAATTCAAAGAAAGCAACAAATCAAAAGCTAAGCGTTAAAATACACAAAATGGTTTATTAAGAAATTGAGTAAGTTCTAATTTGTTGAGACATTTGTCTCTTCCCCAAAAGACTATTTGAGTCTGAAGAGTTGCAGGTAAACTCAGCCTTATAAGCAGGACCTTTACATAGTGGATCAAGAAGTTTAAATGTGACAATCATTACTGGTTGCCCACGTGCAAAAGAGGACCATCAGGCTATCGTACAATCATTAGTGCTCTGATGGCCACTTATTGTTCCCAAAGGCTGTGTGCAAACTGCAGAATCTTGGTCTGATGATCTCGCTCTTCTGTGCTGAGCCATTCTTTTGGCCCATGGCTGCTTTTTCTCCCAGATTTAAAACTGGTCTAACCCCTCCTGCTGGCACTTCACATCATAAGTAACATTGCTCCGTTTGTGTCCCGGGGGATCTTTGGGGTGAACTAGTCCTTCCCCCATTAATACCCAATATAACTTCATCCTTCTACAATTTTGGCCTTAAGGATGATTTATGCTGTTTATCAAATAAAATGAACTTTGAAATGTATTATGTAATACTATATTAGGTTAAAATATACATAGTTATCTTGATCATTTATTGTTAATGCACAGTGTTGATCTTAGTTTTTAAGTAGGCTCATGATCATGGAGAGAAAGCAAAAACATGTCAATTTAGGGACAAGAAAGTGCAGCTAAAGGCTACTACCCTATGGTTAGATTTACTGGGCTATACAAAAAAAGCACAACTGCTTTGTGTATGATAGAAATTGTAAAAGAACAGAAAAACAATAATGGTAAATGGCTTGTACTTGTATAGCGCAAGTCAGACAACCCCAAAGCACTTTAAATGAAATTCACCCATTCACACACATTTTCACACCCTGACGGTGGTGAGCTTTGTTAGTAGCAGAGGTGAGGTTCCCATATAACGGCGCCACAAGACCCTCTGACCACCGCCAGCAGGCAATTTGGGTAAAGTGACTTGCCCAAGAACACAACTGAGACAATCAAAGCCGGGGATCGAACTGGCAACCTGCCAATTGCTTGACAAACTCCTGCACTATTTCTGCCCAAATAATGTTGGTCACAGCAGCATATCTATGGCGAAGTGAGAGGGAGCAGCTATGGCTGCACATATTGCATTCACTGTTACAGTGTATAATCTCTTGGAGTCCAAAACAAGTTGCTGGCTGGCTGGCTGGCAGTGTAGCCAAGGCTGATAGACTAATGGAATTTGAATGGCTGGCCTCGTCTTACTGTTATGATGGCTGGGTGACAGGCACTGATGGATAGCAGGAGCTAAAGGTTCGCCTGACAGTCAAACTCGGTTGATGAATTGTGAGATGAGACAGACATACAAAAGCTGTGGGAAGCTGAGATTTAAAAAGATCCCCCACTCATACCCCCCTTATGTTTTGGGCAGCCAGTATGCTCCAGATGACAGTGGGAGCTGACATTTGTTCATCCATCTTGCAACGGGACTTTCTGCCGTGGTGCCTTGTGCATGGTGACCCAGCACCCAAACGTGAACTGGTTCAATTTAAAAATCTTTTTGTGCTGACTTTGCAAAAGTCTAAATAAAAACTGTTGTCATCTTTGGCTGAATTGCCCTCTGATAAAGTTCAAAACATCTACCCCAGATGATATATTTGTACACCATTTAGAAGTATGCTGAAACTTTAGGAAGTTATTTGTATAGTTTTGGGATAAGAACTAACACCTTTATTAATTATTTTTTAATTCTACAGTCTATAAATTGTTCAATTAGTTTTTCAGAGACTTTACAGAACAAGTAAATTCTTTATAATGTCTCAATTAGCACAAACCGCAGATTTTTGTCCTTCTCTCTTGCACCTCTTCTAGTTTTTTAGATCCATTTTGATCAATTATGTCTTTATAAGATTCTCGCTTATTGTTTTCCTGTTACGTTTTTCAGCATCTAACTACTTCTGCATACTTTAACTGATTTCAACAATTTTGGTATCAAAACATTCAGCTCGTTCACGACAATACTGCTATGACTTATGATAATGCTTTTATCATTTTTTAAATATTTAACTTTTTGTGATTTTTTTTTTGCTCTCATTGAAACAAATGGAAAATCCTTGAAATTCTTCAAAAACTGTGCTTTTTCACAGCTTACTGCTTCAGCCTACTTTCAGCTAGAAACTTCATTCAAATGTTTAAAATGTTCACATATCCTTCAGCTATCTAGTTCAGCTTTTTCATATCTTTTACAATTTTTATATAATCCCTCTTTGTTTTCTGATTCTCATTTTAAAATATTTTTGCATTTTTTCAGAAAATACATGCATTGCTATGGTTGCTAAGGAGCCTCTCTCCTTCACCACCTTTCTGTCTTTTCTTCCACTCTTTCTGTCCTCCTTCTCCCCTTTTTCTCTCTTCTCCTTCACTCTCTCTCCACCTCCAACTCCCCTTTTTCTCTTTTCTCCTCTTCTTTCTTTCACCCTCTCTTCACCTTCTCCATTCTTTATCTCTCTTCTGCTCTTTCTCCTCTTGTTCTCTCTTCTCCTGTCCTTCAAATTCTTCCAAAACTCTGCTTTTTTACAGCTTCAGCCTACTTTCAGCTAGAAACTTCATTCAAACTTTAAAATGTTCACACATCCTTCAGCTATCTTCAACTACTTCAGCTTTTTCAGAAACTTTTGGGGTTTTCCCCTCATGTTGTTCTGCTTCTAATCTTTCAGCTGTGGTCCTTTCATGTTCACATTGGTTCTTCTCTGATTTTTATGTGTTTTCAGCTAGTTTTTCTCTGAATCTTCTGCTCAAATCATTCAGCAGAACAGCATTCTCGCTGCTGTTTCGCAGGAACAGCCTTTACTAGTTTATATATTTGTCCATGTAGTTTGTCAGAACAACAAGGCAGCCAATTTATGTTAAAGATAGCATCTTTATTTTAGAGATATTTAGATGTATTAACATAAAAAAGGTTAGGGAATGCATATTAGATTGACGTTTTTTTCTCATCTCTAGCTTCCTGTTCTAATAAGCTTTCAATTTTAGGGTGTAGGGTTATTTCACATAAGTTTAGAGTAAGCAGGCAAAACATTTGTTTGATTATTATTAGGTGAGGGAAAAAGATAAGCAGGTCAGTATGAAGATACCTACATAGATTTATGTTTAGGTCTCAATGCGAAGGATAATCACAAAAAATAATTGTGAATTTTTACCTTTTGTCATCAACACCTTTTGTTTGTAACCCTGCCAAAAATTCCTTATTCACTGTCAGCATTAGCCATTCTGAGCTGACCTGCAAATATTCTATTCCTTGTGGTCAACTTTCCAGTTTAACTTCGCATAATTCTTGTTTTCACAAAAAATAAAATGTATATGAAATTTGGAACTGAAGTAATCATCAGAGTATATTCTGGAAAAAATGGGGCAATTACTTTAAAAAAGTAACAAAATAATAGTATTGTATTGTATAACATTTTTCTGTCAACAAAAAAAATAACAAAAAAACCCCCAAAAACAAACAAAAAACAGACATCATGAAGGAAAAAACACAATGTCAGGCAATTCCAGTCCCACCACCAGAGCTTCAGGCCTGCCAGGCTGTGTATGCGTAATACAAACAACTTTCCACTCACCATCTCACAGTCACCAAGGAAGCAAGTCATATTAACTTAAAATAAAAAACAAGCTGGACAATGTTAAGACATCTCATTAGTGCCATGTTTTTGTAGATTGAATAATATAATAGAACAGAATAGAACTGGTACATTATCCTATACCAATATTAATCTCCTCAGTGACTGAACTCATGGCACTGTTCATCTAAATAGTAATAATACCAACTTAAATCCAAACATGGTGGAAAAAAAACACCTAAAGATTTCAGGTTAATGGCAAACATTATAAAGTCAGGATTGTGTGCAGCTGGGGTCTCCAGTGTGAACTAACCTGTAACACACAAAGCTCATCTGGTTTCAGATATATGATCATTAAAAACATTCTCACAAGGCAGATCAGAAAAACAAGAAAAAAGTTACTCACCAGAAATTAATGGTACAAAGACTCTCTTCATCTTACAGCTTAAAATCTTAATCACCACTTAATCAACTACTCTGCTTTGTTAAAAAAGGGTCAGTGTTGATGTGGTTTCCTCCTGGTTTAACCTGTTACATTTCCTTATTATCAGTTTGGAACCTCTGTCTAATAATCACTACATATTGATGGCATTTATTGTGCATAACTTTCAACAATTTGTCACTTGAGTCACTATTAAACAAAACTGATCTACCTGAGTAAAATGGTTTGTTAAATGGTTTCCATTATCTACAATGCAATTAGCAACTACACAATATAGCAGATCTGAGATCTGCAAGAGACAGAGTTGGCTCTGAATGGCAGGATGGGGCCTAAAAAACCAGCTTGTTGAGCTTCAGTCACATTTAAAGGTCAGACACCTTGATCTCTTCTGATCTGCTCTTCTTTGACAATGCAGCTTCCATTTAATAAAAACATGTCAGCGGAGTCCTCAATGGTATACGAGTCAGCTGAGTAAATGAAGACAGGAAATAACTACCCGCCTTGGCTGATGAAAATTTCATGAAAGAGGTAGAGGAATACAAGAAGAGGAGTATGCAGTTTATTCGACAGTTCAATTATTGTAGTTGATGGGATGGCAACCTGACCCTTCATCTTTATGCCACAGAGACTATATTGATGGTGATCGGTGCCATACCTCATCTGTCAAATCCCTGAAAAAAATATTCAGCCCAGGATATTCATCATTTATTACACCCATCCACTTTGCCTGTCCTAGTTTCACTACTGCTTGCTCCTGATCAGTACTGGGTGCATATAAGAGAGAACAAATCAGGTCCCAATGTTTAATGAGTACAGAGGCTCGGACTGGGTGGAGGGAGAAAGATATCTTTATAAGAGGATTTGTCAGATTGAGTTTCTCAGTGAGTAGACAAGAAAAACCGCAAAGGCACATGCCCTCTGTCCACACGCTTTAATGAAGATCATCCCAGCTCTCAAAGTGTCCAGAGACAGGGATGAGGACATGTAATACCCAAGAGGGATAAGGCAATCTCAAAGGCAGCAGTGAAGTAATAGGTTAGAGAGGACATAGAAAACAGACTCACATTCTCAGGTCTTTAGGATGTAATTTTATACGTAACTTATGAGAAAGCAATTCTCAGCGCTATACTGCCAGACAGGGCATGTAAAAAACAAAAACATAATTTATGGATGGAAATAAATCATTCATTTTCACCAAAGAAATTGCAATTTGGGGGCTTTACATTAACAGCAAAAAAAACAAACAAAAAAAACCACAGATGGACTGGGGCTTTGTCTGCAGTACTGTGGACTCTCCTCCTGTCTATTGTGATGAAGAAAGAGCTGAGCCAAAAAGCAAATTCGATTTATTGCTCTGTCTATGTTCAGACCCCTAGCTATAGTCATGAGGTATGCATCATGAAAGAAAGAACAAGATCTCAAATGTAAGCAGCAGGGAATGAGCTTCCTTGACCCGAATCCCGGGGGAGCTCAAAGTAGTGCCGCTGCTTCTCTAATTCAAAAGGAGTCAGTTTAGGGTGGTTTAAAAATCTGATCCGGATGCCCCATGGTGCTTTCCTTTGTTTTTTCTAGGCACGTCCCACTGGGATAAGAACCTGGGGAAGACCTATAACTCACTGGAGGAACTACATATCCCGTCTGGTCTGGGAACGCCTTGGGATCCCCCAGAATGAGCTGGAGGATGTCACTTGTGATAGGGATGTCAAGGTTTTCCCTCTTGGGCCTCCTCATCTCCAGTGGTGGGCACATTTACATTAATTCACAAACAGTTATTTGTGGACTTAACATTTCGTTCAGCATATAATCATTCTTAATAAGTTCAGAAACTGTTTCTTGCATGGTTTCGATACCTGTAACTACACTACGTGCCTGATCTTCGACAGGTTTGCGTGTATTACATTTTTTTTTAACTAATTAGCATGTGCAAAGCTGATCTTCATACCAGGTGCAAAGCAATTTGCGTGTAATAATGAGCAGAAAAACGGGTTCAAACCTTTTTGAATTTATGGGAGAGGGATATGCAAATGTAAACACTTACCTGGTGGTAGTTGCCGTGGGGAGTGGCAGGCGGTACAAGGAACCGTAGGATGTGGGAGGGATGTCGGGCAAGGAGTGTTGTGTGATGGGCAGTGTTGTATAAAGTACTGAAATCTCGGAGTCAAGTAAAAATATAAGTACCTCTCCAAAATATGACTTTGGTAAAAGTCCAAGTCACTGACTGAAATGTTACTTGAGTAAAAGTCTTAAAGTATCTGAAATGTCTTGTACTTAAGTATGAAAATTACTGTAAAAATAGATGTACTCAAGTAATGTAATGCAAAGTATTAGTAAAAAGTATAACAAAGCAAATGCAGTTTTTTTAGATTTTGGTAAACTTTGAAAGTCAAATTCCCTTAAAATAATATAAACAACCAAGTGCAGGAGAAATTTAGACCAAGTTTAGACAGAAAATACAACCTTTTTGTAAGCTTTCAGTTTTCCTTCTTCAAGTAAGGTCAGTGCTATACACTTTAAAAATTATGTTGGGGTGGGGGGAGTTCATTTTACTGATCAGTTTATTTTTTAAAATAAGTCGAATCTGACATCAATGAATAATAGTTATAATGAATAATATTGATTGTTATAATAAAGCAAGAAAAGAATAATGGTTAATCAAGTGTTTGGTCAATGTAAACGCCCAAGAGGGGTTGAGTTCTACTGATCAACTTAAAAATATTTCATGGCTGTGAAAGAAAAAATGTTTGAGCTATATTCTGTAAGATAAATTCAGTTTATATCAAGGTAGATTTACAACTCATGTTGGGAAGGTATTGATAAAAGTTTTCTTTTTTTCCGGTTGATTTATCATGATTGTTAAAGTGATCTTGTGTGTTATTTGGTTGTCTGATTGTACATTTTGTGCGGAGTCGTCAGCGTGAAGCTTTTTTTTTGCTTCAGCAGAGTAAGAACATGCTAATGGCATGTTCTTATGTGTTTAATAGTTCTGTGCTTTTAACATGAGAGAGTTTGAGATTTGGGCTTGTTTTTTCTTTTAAGTTGGGCAGGTTTTATGCTGGTTTGGGCTGGAAGCCATCAGTGAGATACGGCAACCTGTAGAGCTGTGTCTGCAAAAAGTCCAGCATAAGCATACAGGCTGATAAACATGAGCGCTGGTGTCAGGCTGAACACTGAAGTAAAAATGTATACTAGCAGAGGTTCTGTAATTACAGCAGCTAGGAGAACAAGGATCAGAACAAAGCAGAGTTCCCTTCTACCTGCAAGGAACCCGAGTTTCATAAGTTTGGCAGTTTTACTGCCTGGTTCTGCTCCTTGTGCTGCTAGCTGTCTAGCTAACGATGCTAGCTGTCTAGCTAACGATGCTAGCTGTCTAGCTAACCCTGCTAGCTGTCTAGCTAACCCTGCTAGCTGTCTGGCTAACGATGCTAGCTGTCTAGCTAACACTCCTAGCTGTCTAGCTAACCCTGCTAGCTGTCTAGCTAACCCTCCTAGCGTGAATGTTTACTCCAGTCTTGACTTCAATGCTAACATTTCAAACAAAAATTAATAGTGCTCCTTCCACCTCTCTCTCGTTTGCTTCGTTGTCATTTGTTGTAATTGTTTGGTAATCAGACCGAATATCCATCCTATACTACCGACACCGACGGTGACCACAGCGAGCGACGGTGTCTCTCTGAAGGCACAGGCTGAACGTCTGAACCAGCGACCCGCCCCTTTCCAGCTGTGATTGGCTAGCATGTTGCCTTCAGTCGTTGGTATGATTGACAAATCAAACATAAAACGACGGCCAGTCCGAGGTAAAAAACTAAATAAAAATCTGCATCCAGTCCAGGCCGGGCACGGCCCCCCCTCCAATGCCCGCCCATGCCTGGCTTTTTTTGTAACAAGTAACTAAACCAAACATTGAAAATGTATCGGAGTAAAAGTATGCAATTAGCATAATGTAAGCATAATATACACAATTGAGGCAGTGAGTCAGCAGAGTGTGTCTTTATTGCCATGTTCATTTGTGTGTGTTTGTTTGCATGTGTGCAAGTAAGGTAAGGTAAGGTAAGGTAAGTTTTTCTTTATAGAAGTAACAAGACATTCAAAGTGCTGTATGAACCAAAAAACACCACAGACTTACATACAACAGAACAAAGGAATAAGCTAAATAAATCCTTGATTAGAATTCTTTCATACATTAACAAACATACAGAAAGAATGAGATTCATCACTAACAATTCAAAGAAACCTGTAGTTTGAGGTCTCTGATCTGACCTTTCTGACACTCCAGCTATAACAGAAAGCAGTGGAGTAGGGGGAAAAGCACAGTAGAGGCGGTGTGTGTGCCTGTGTGTTTTAGCGTAATGTGTGTGTGTGTGTGTGTGTAGTGTGTGTTAGTCTGTGAACTGTCCCAGATAACAGTTGCAGCCATTAGTCTTTGGTAGTGATAGAACGTTATAAGGCAGTTTAGTGAGCTCTGTTTCAAGCTCACAGATGTCAGATGTCACATGGCGTCTTGTTTACATAATATCCAGGAGAAATTAAGATTCCAGGGGAGCCAGTTTAGATAATAGCAGTTGTTTTGGACAGGCAGACTTGTTTTTCTGTCTGCCTTAAAGGTTCTTCTCAATGGCGATTCCAAACAACCAAAATTGTGGTTATTCTGTCAGGGTACAGTTTCCAGCTTTCTCCAAAATCGTTCCCATCCTGCCAGCAAGTTTAGAAAACGCAGCTGGCCTGCAGTTCTGCTTACACAGCATTTCATTCTGAGTGCTTGTAGCAGACATAGCCCTCACAAAGTTCAGGCAACCTCAACATGGGCCGGAACAGCTGCCAATGTTTCCACTATTTCTCGATACTCCAGGTAACCAGCAGCTACAAAAAGCAGAAATCCTGTTATCAAAAATCTAATTTTTAACAGATTTTTAACATCCTCGACTGACAATATAGACAGACATACAATCCTCCTCCCACGGTGTGTCCAGCTGCATATGTCACAGGGGCTCTCCTTCACCCAGTCTTCTCATTGAGAAACTTTGATCAATGGCATTGAGAGTATAGCTGACCAGATCCATAATTTCGAGTTTGGAAGATATGTAAAAAGAGGCTCCAAAAAGACTGACAGAAGCAAGCAGGGGTGCGAGGGATGGAGATGGGGAGAGAGAGGAGAGAAAAGTGTCAGCCTTCACTGAGAAGCAAGAAGAAGCATCAGTGTAGGCCCATGATTGCCCAGTAGCCCCCCACTAGCCATAGTTCTAGATGGTATGTTATCAGTAGTTCAGTAGAGCACTGTTGCAGATAAAAGGTGTCATGAACGGATGGGGGCGGGGTAAAGTGTCTTGTTTGCATAACATTCAGGAAAGTTTGAGATAAACCAGCTTCCAAGGCCAGCATCGTCAATAGGAAGGAGATTATTTTGTCTCAGGCTGACTGCGAACTTTCTGTCAACCTTATAGTCTTTGCTGGTCCATCTTCATTGCAAGTCCCAATTAGCCAAATTTGTTGGTCTTTCAGCCTTAAATGGAGCTAGAACTTCCCTGAGGTCTTTACCATTTCTTGATTGAGTTCAGACCATAGTCAGCATGCAATGCTGTGCGAGGATCGCATCCAGCTAGCGGCTTTGCTCACAAAGCATTTGATTCTGGGTGATCACAGCTCGGTTTAATCCGTCACACACTCCCGGAAGCCTTACCAAGGCCAGAAGTACCACCGAGATCTTCTGCATTTGCCAATACACCAGATAACCGGCAGCTCCAATAAGCAGAAATCCTGTTATCATAAATCTGATTATGTACGCATCTTCCACGTCCTCAATGGACAAAATAGACAGACACACGATCCTTTAACTTCCCCAGGAATCCAGGGTGTATCCGGCTGCATGTGACCCCTCAGGACAGTTTGGCTCCCCTATGCCTGGTCTTCCCGTTGAGAAAATTTGATCAATGCGGTACCGCGCACGTGACGTCACCGTCTCAAGAGCAACGCCCCTTTTGCCGCTTAGGTAGGGCATACAGGAGAGAACGCATACAGGAGAGAACGCACGGATAACAGATATGACCGACTTTACAGCCGTTAAACTTTCCCAAGACGATGTCCCAGGCACACGGATTACTGGTCGCACTGTGGAAGAACACACCAACCTTCAGCTCAAACGATGGCTTTAGTGTCGAAGGCTTAAAAAGACTGGAAAACTGGCCGAGATGATGAACGGTAAGGTTTGTTTTTTTTTTCCTGCGCGGCGATCATGGCAGCGTCGGCCGTTTTTGTTTTTTTTGTTGTTGTTTGCAGTCACCGTCCAGGAATGGGTATATGTTTAATGTTTGTCTCATTTGAAATGTTTTTGAGTAAGCCTGGTAGCAGGCTATCATGTTAGCGCCTGCTACCATGATAGCCTATATGCGATCATGGTAGCAGGCGCTACTTTATTAACATGTCGGCCACCAAAATACTCTTACCTTGACTTGATGTCGCTGGAATTGGGTCAGGATGTTCTTCGGTTGTGCCCTTTCCTCCGACAAAATGCTTGCTACATATGTACTTGAATTTGGTAACTTTTTCCGGGTTGAACTGTTGTGTAGGCCGACCGCCCCGGTGTTCCAAGCGCACACATTTCTCCTTGGCAGTCTTGAAGAAAACATCCTTCATATACGGCCGATCAGCGTAACTCGAGTCTCTGTTGCACGTTCCATAGCAACAATGTTTAAAAACCATGGTCTTAGATTTGGAAAAAGCAGTCGTTTTAACGAGTAAAACCTAGGCTAACGCACGTCTCTTACAGCGAAACAACGGCAGCTTTCCGGAGTTTGCCCCACTGCGTACCACGTGATGTGACGTCATCGTGACGTTGTGTTTCTAAAAATAGCTCGCGTGCGGTACCGCATTGTATAGAGCGACCAGCTGACCAGATCCCTGGTTTTCAACTTGGATGATCTGCATAAAAAGGCTCAGAGAGTTGAGCGGCATGAGGGGCCCACCCTCCTAAGCTACTTATGTAATCACTTTGGAATGTGTTGGAGGACTGCGTTGTGCATACAATGATATAATGACATTTGTATTTAAGCAGAAAAGTTAGCTATGGCAGTACAGTAAAATAAATGCCTTTAAACTACCATGGCATGTGTGTTGTAAAACCACGGCCTATGAAAATCCTGGATTCCAATAAAACCAAAGGAAAAGTAAACCTCCTGTAGTTGTCAATGAACCTGGAACCCCAAGACAGAACGAAGACTAGGACACATGACGTGTATGTGGATAAACAGACTGTTACACATAGTATTAGAAATACATTCTAAATCCAGCTGCCTAAACTCTTAATATTGCAATGAAAGCATGCAGTCTGCTTCTGTATTGTCTATGTCTATGCAGAACCAATTATAGCTGCCTGAAGCTAGGTATCTAAAATGTTAGGTTTGCATGGTAATCAGAGGACTGAGGTTCATACCAGTGTGTTACTGAGTCTCCCCTCACTGTGAGCTACTAGCCCAAAGGGATCAATTAAAGACATGATTCATAATCTGTCTGTGCATAAACACAAAACAGGGGAGATATTCATGAAGAGAATTTGAATGGCTTACGTGGTGATAGTGATGATGGTGGGAGGTAGCGAGTTGAAATTTGTAAGATCTCTTGCTTTATATGTATCTCACACAAGCAGTTCTATTTTACATAGGGGTGTATAGGGTCATGAGAAATGTGCTGTAAAAAAGTCTTAAATAGACAGACCCAAAAGAAAACTAACTAAATTGTTGTTGTCCAAAATGAGTATTTTCCCATTTATCTGTTGTACTTTGCAAGCCTTTGAAAACTCGCTAAATTCTATCAAGTAATCGTTTTACTTTTGCCTAGAATTACAGTGCTTTTGTGTAGAATGTGTAGAAAATGTTGCTGTAACATAACTTCACACTAACAAATAAAACTAGAAAATTCCGAGTTTGTGGGGAAAAAATCCCTTGTTAAGAATCACTTGTTCTTAACAAAATCAGCAGTGGAACAATGTCTATAGCCCCTCTAAAGTGGAGATATCACGCAAAATCCACTTTTAGTAATTAAATAGACTGTTATGTACTTGGAAACAATAAGAAACAGTTCTCAATAAATAAAATTTTGAGTGCACAAAATTGAAGTTAATCTGTCCAGGTACTGTGTAGATAGCTTTATATTCTGTTTGGCCATTAATTTTTCTATATTCTTGGTTATGTTTTTGAACAATTATGTTACAGTACTAACTGCTAAACAATGTCATGGACTTTGAGCTTACCAATTTCACAAACCAAGCATTTTTGTTTTTTTGTCAGGATTTTGTAGTCCAAGCTCAAGGATGCCAATGCAACAAGTGGATAAGTGAAAATGTTCAGTTGTTAGGCATATTAACCCACAGAATTCATTACACACTTCTTCAACAAACTACAAAAATGACCAAATCGGGTGGAGTGGAATGCTCTGTGACCTGGAAGGGGTCGGGGGTTTTAAGTGCCTCGTTTGCATTTAAAAATCAAGTTGCTCTCAGATGCACCTTAGAGCAGGGGTATAAAATGGGCCAGTGGGCATACAATAATGAGGAATTTAAACTAAAGCACTGCAGCTCTACTTTATATAAACCGCAACAGAATAATTTAAATGCGAAAAGGAAGGGTTTATAGGCATGATATGTCCCATTTAAAATGACTGAAACACAAGCATTCTTATACTCTGGGGTTTAAATATGATATGAGACAGAGGGCCACCATTCAGTAAGCGGAATGTAAAGGAGATAAAAGAATCCTCTGTCCTCTGTCAGAGAACTGCAGCAAAACATGGCACCTTGGGGTCATTGAGTTTCCAAGGCAACCATTAGACTTATCTAAATGCCAAGTAATGGTAAGAGAGTCATGCAGTCAGTCATAAACACAACCCTCAGTAACGAAGACTAGTTGGAACCCTCTGCTTGGTCATGAGACAAAGATTGAGCTTTTCGTCAACATCCCTCTAGGTGGGTCTGGTGAGAAAGAAAGTGTCTATAGCACACTGTGTATGTTATGATTTAGAGGTTTTTGTTAATTTTGGACTTTCCTGGAGTTGAATCAGCCACCATCCTGTCAGCCTGTCATCTCTCAGGCACCAGCCACTATCCACTCAGCTCAGTCACCAGTCAATTAGCCCAGATCAGCTCCACCTGCTGCCAGTAATTACTGTCATCTCTGGTGATCTGTTCACCTGCTTACATATAGCTGCTTCAGTCAGCCACTCAGGGCCAGAACGTCTGGTCTCTTCTCTTCTCTTCTAGTGTGATGTGTCCTGCCTCTACCAGTTCCTACGTGCTCAGCCAGCTGAACTCTCCTGATAAAAGTTGCCTGTATCTGCGTGCTGCACAAGTCTGCCTGTTTCCCCGTGAGTTCCAGCTGCTTGCTCTGCCCTTTCTGGTGGTTCCCTGGTCCACATTGCCTGTTCTGGTCTGTCACTAGCTGCATCCTATGGTCTCCTGCTCCTGCCTGCCTGCACCTTCACCCATTATTCATCTGTTGAGTCTGGTTCTGCTTGCCTGCCTCAGCTGTCACTACTCATCCTCACAATAAACCTTTTAAATTGTAACTGTTTGGCTGAATATCGGGTTCACCAGCGTCATCCATTACAGTATATTCACATATATGAATTGTACATATTCAATTTTATTTATATAGCATCAATCCACATTCCATCATCTCAAGGTTCTTTCCAAAGTCAGACTCCATCAGATCCTCTAGGTTGGTGAGAAAGTTTCCTCTCTAAGGAAACCCAGCAGGTTGCATCAAGTCTCTCCAAGTTTTTATTAACAAATAACAAAAAAAGTCAAGAGTGAAAAAAATAGATCTTGATGTAATCTAAGCCTATAGCAGCATAACTACAGAGATAGCTCAGGATAACCTAGCCTCTTTAACCATGAGCTTTATCATAAAGGAAAGTTTTAAACCTAGTCATATATATATATATATATATATATATATATATATATATGTATGTATGTATGTATGTGTGTGTGTATATAATAATGTTTGAGGTCCAATGGCTATCTAATCACTTAATAGCATTAAGAAGCAGGAAATTATGAGATAACCAGCTTTTAATTGTGGATAGGCAGATTTTAATTTTTGATAAGTCAATACATTTACCAATAGTTAAAGGCACAAAAAGCTGCAAATCATAAGCATAACAATGAAAGGTTACATTAAAAGACTATAAAAGAACAAGAGGCAGCAGAGAAAGAGCAAATAGCAATGGGCCGAGCACAGACCCCTGAGGGACCCTCTGCCTCGCAGCACAGGTCTCAGAGAGATCATTCTCAGAACTAACATTCTGGGATCTCCCCAACAGAAAAGATCTCAGGCATGACAGAACATTTGCCAATAAAATGCAGTAGTCATCCGTCCGTCCGTCTTCCGCTTATCTGGGGTCGGGTCGTGGGGGTAGCAGCTTCAGTAGGGAGGCCCAGACGTCCCTCTCCCCGGCCACTTGGGCCAGCTCCTCAGGAGGAACCCCAAGGCGCTCCCAGGCCAGCCGGGAGACATAGTCCCTCCAGCGTGTCCTGGGTCTTCCCCTGGGCCTCCTCCCGGTGGGACGTGCCCGGAACACCTCACCAGGGAGGCGTCCAGGAGGCATCCTGACCAGATGCCCGAGCCACCTCCACTGGCTCCTCTCGACGTGGAGGAGCAGCGGCTCTACTCTGAGTCCTCCCCGGATGACTGAGCTCCTCACCCTATCTCTAAGGGAGAGCCCAGACACACTACGGAGAAAACTCATTTCAGCCGCTTGTATCCGGGATCTCGTTCTTTCGGTCACGGCCCAAAGCTCGTGACCATAGATGAGGGTAGGAACGTAGATCGACCGGTAAATCGAGAGCTTCACCTTTTGGCTCAGCTCTCTCTTCACCACAACAGATCGGTACAGTGCCCGCTTCACAGCAGACACTGCACCAATCCGCCTGTCGATCTCCCGCTCCATCTTCCCCTCATTGGTGAACAAGACCCCAAGATACTTGAACTCCTCCACTAGGGGCAGCACATCCTCCCCAACCCGGAGAAGGCACTCTACCCTTTTCCGGTTCAAGACCATGGTCTCGGATTTGGAGGCACTGATTTTCATCCCTGGCCTGCTTCGCACTCGGCTGCTGAACCGCTCCAGTGAGAGCTGTAGATCACGCCCTGATGAAGCCAATAGGACCACGTCATCCGCGAATAGCAGAGACGCAATCCTAAGGCCACCAAAACGGATCCCCTCAACACCTTGGCTGCACCTAGAAATTCTGTCCATAAAAGTTATGAACAGAATCGGTGACAAAGGGCAACCTTGGCGGAGTCCAACTCTCACCGGAAACGAGTCCGACTTACTGCCGGCAATGCGGACCAGACTCTGACACTGGTCATACAGAGACCTGACAGCCCTTATTAAAGGGTCCGGTACTCCATACTCCCAGAGTACCCCCCCCCCCACAGGATCCTTCAGGGGACACGGTCGAATGCCTTCTCCAGATCCAGAAAACACATGTAGACTGGTTGGGCAAACTCCCATGCCCCCTCCAGAATCCTGCTGAGGGTATAGAGCTGATCCAGTGTTCCATGGCCAGGACGAAAACCACACTGCTCTTCCTGAGTCCGAGATTCGACTATCCGACGGACCCTCCTTTCCAGAACCCCTGAATAGACCGTACCAGTAGTCAGTGTCAAACAAAGTTCAATCATTGCCTGCATTTAATTTACCAGCAGATCATTTACCACTTTACCTAGAACTGTTTCTGTAAAGTGGTTTAATCTAAAAGCAGATGTGAGGTTCATGACAACAAAACTAAGAATGAGTTCAGAAATGAACTCATTTACATGTTTGTTCTTTGTCTGCTGTGATTCCACTACTTTTCTACAAAGGTAATGGCTATGTTTGTTTTTGTCTTTTTGCACATCTGTAGCAGTGCTCCTAACAGATGTGGTTTCCACTCTCTGTTTATATGGTATCTAGGCACCAAATGCTGTCAAACTGAAAATTCTGAAGGATTTGCTCAATTCTGATTTACTTGAGAAAAAGTGGCTGATGCAAAAGTGCCTTTTTTCTGATTTCCCATTTATTCAGAGGTGAGGAAAAATAAGCACCAAGAATCAACAGATACACATGGCACGAAGATGCTTAAAGCAGTTTTCCAAGACCTCTTCAAATCCAAAACAATACTAACTCCACACTAGACAAGGAACCAGGGAATCAAACACTATATGCAAATAAAAAAACTGTAGGAGTGACTTGGACATAGCTGGAGTACTTTAGTGGACTTCATGTTTTATTGGAAGATGAATAAAATCAATAGTTTCATTTTATATTATGAACGAGCACATTTGAATCAGACAAGACGTTTAAGACAGCACTTCTGAAAAGATAAGGTACTTCATCTTCTTCTGAAGGTTTTAATGAAGGTATCCTCAATGCTCACCACAGATTTCTGTTTGTTTAAACATTAAAGGCTTATCTCAGATCATTTCTGTGGTTCCCAACAAATAGTAAACTTCTATTGACTGCACGTTAGAAATACTACAGTTATTTCATGACTATTGCATATATTTACCATAAATATAGAATTAATACTGTGCACGTGTTTACACATGAGCCCAGTGCATTTAAGAGAACTGTGATTTGTTTACTTTATTAAATGAACCATAAAAATGGGACAGATTTTCCTTTGGATCGTATTTTAGCACAATGCTGGATGTTAATTAGAGCATCTTACACTGAGCAGCTCCATTTATTTTATCCCAACAGAGACAGTCTTTTTACTCTTGTTTCCATTTCCCCCTTTTTTCTCTGCTTTCTTTTTAACATTCAGAATAATTATTTTAGCCAAGCCCAGTTAAACTGTAATGGTAACAAAAGAAGATAATACTGCATCAATCCTGCAAGTGTTGTTCCATAGTAAAACACTGCATGATGTATGCACTTTTTCTGTGCTTAGAGAGTTCACATGCTTGTTAAAGTACACGTGTTGCTGTGATATCTTTGTTAAAGTGAAACAAATTTAAAGACAATGGATCGTGAAACCGGCTGCACAGTGGGGCAGTGGGTAGTGCTGTTGCTCTGGGTTCAAGTACACCCCTGGGTCTTTCTGCATGGAGGTTCCATGTTCTCCCTGTGCATGCGTGGGTTCTCTCTGGGTACTCCGGCTTCCTCCCACAGTCCAAAAACATGACTGTTAGGTTAATTGGCTTCTCTAAATTGTCCTTAGGTGTGAGTGTGTGTGGATGGTTGTCTGTCTCTGTGTTGCCCTGCGACAGACTGGTGACCTGTCCAGGTGAACCCTGCCTCTCACCCAGTGAATGCTGGAGATAGGCACCAGCACCCCCCCGTGACCCCATGAGGGATTAAGCGGATCAGAAAATGGTTGGATTGTGAAACCTGACAAAACACACAATGATCGTAACACAGCTATGCTTTTAAAAAAGAAAGAAAACAAAATTTATAATATTCACAAATGGTGCTATTAATGTGCACACAAAATTGAAAATAAAGGACACAGATATCGAAAGAGTAAGTGATGTAAAATGTCTTGGGGTAACAATACAAAATAAGTTAAGTTGGAAACCACACATTGACTATATCAGATCAAAGTTATCTAAAACATTGGCAGTGTTATATCAATTTAAAGGCCTTTTAAATAAAAAAAACATTATATCTCTTGTACTGTTCATTAGTATTGCCATACCTGATGTACTGTATTGAAGTGTGGGGAAACACCTATAAAACTAATTTAAACCCATTGTTCATAATTCAAAAGAGAGCTATTCGAATTGTAAATAAAGCAGATTATAGAGAGCATACAAACCAATTTTTTGTACATTTAAAAACATTAAAATTTAAAGATTTGGTTTACTTTAAGACTGCTCAATTTATGTACAAAGTAAAAAATAATTTGTTGCCAGCACACATTCAGGGTCTGTTTTCGATCAGGGACAGTGCTTATGATCTCAGAGGGTATAAAATGTTCAGAAAACCAAAGGCAAGAATAAATGTAAAACAACATTGTATTTCTTTTGTTGGGGTTGATGTATGGAACAAATTAGATCAGGAGCTAAAAGACTGTACAACAGTAAAAAAAGTTTAAAAACATATTTTAGAATAATACGATTAAAAATTATGAATCATGTGAATGCAGTTAAGAGCTTAGATACTGGGTGCGTTTTTTTTTTTCTCGCAATATGTTATTATTGTAGAATAATACTTTTCCTAAAATCATACGTTGGTATGTATTATAAACGGTAGCCATCTTTTTATCTTTTTCTTTGTTTTTCTTTTGCTTTCTAGTCCAATGTAATTTGCTTTGCAGGGTGGGCATTATAAGCTTATTGCTTCTGCCAAAACACCCTTTTTCAGACTGTTTTAATTTATGTTATATGGATATATGGACATATACTGTCGTTATTATATACTTGTGTGTCTGAAATAAATAAATAAAATTATAACCCTTGTGAAGATTAACAGATGACCGTATGTAGGATGGACCAGTTTCTAGGTTGCATTCAAAGTGGCAAATAGGAAACATTTAGAAAATGAGTACCACCCAATACTTTTAATAGAAAACATAACGAAGATATAAAGTAAATGTTGTACTGTCTTCCTTAACAAATATTGGTATTACTAAATGTGAATGGGATAGCAAACAAACAGCTTCCCACATTTAACAGTTTCAACTCACAACAGGGCACAAATTGAATATAGCCTGTAAAATTTTGCTAAATCTTAACTTGTTAAGATCTAAATATATGTTCTTCCAAAATCAGGTTTAATAACTTAAACCCTAATTTCTTAACAAAGCTTAAATCCCTTTATTTGTAGTGAATAATGATAATAAAATAATCAAACATTAAAATTAGATATGATCTGACTGACTTAGACCTGCTTTTAACAAACAGTGGGAAATCATTGGTAGATAGAAAGAAATGTTCCAGGAAACAGGCATTCTGTCTTGGCAAAGCAAATCTCAACTGCCTGGTCAGCTGAGAGCCGACGGGAATTTGAAAGTAATGTGCCGGGAGAATGGCGCTCTGTCTTGTTACAATGAGACTTGACCGCCCGGTCAGCTGAAAGCAAGCTAGGCAAGGCGGCAGTGCAGTGCATGTCCGAATACATCTGCACACTTTTAAAATTAAGTGATATGTCAAAACACCGAGCGGATATTTGAGGTTTACAGCTAAATTCTCACCTGAAAACTTTTAAAAGGTGACTTTTATGTCACAGAAAGTGTGATATAGCCAACTTTATTCACAGGTTTTCTCTCTCAACCATTGCTGTTTCCAGGTAAACAATTCTCTTCGACCTGCAATGAATCATGGGATATGATTAGTCATGAAGGATACACTGGACCCATCCGTTATATGGGGGAAAAGAGGGAGACATCTGAGGGCCGCATTTGAAGGAGTCTTTGAAGGATTTGTGAATTCAGACAGGCCTCGTCGTCGTGCTGTGATATATGTCCTTCGAAGGATGCAGTCCCTGAACTGCAGTGTCATATTCAGATTTTTTGTTTTTTTCTCAGTAGTTGCGTACATGAGATGGTGCTGAAACAACCTGCTTTACAGGGAAACTGCCAATTTCTTCAACATTGGAGCAGTACTGGAGGCTCTGCTGTGGGGGAGGAGTTTTTAAGGGATGGCTGTTGTGCAGCAGAGTGCATGTCTGTGTTTTTTCAAAACTCCCTACAACAGCTTTGTATTTTTTGTAGAAATGTATTTTTCACTTATGTGTTAAAACTATCACTATTTCCTGCCAGTAAAATACAAGGCAGATAATAGGTGGAAAAATAAAGCTCCTCTGGCTCTTCCCAGTGGTCTTATTGCCATTTGCAGAAAAATAACACTCCCAGTCAGAAACAACCAATCAGAGTCAGAAGGTGTCCGACATTGAGTGGTTGTGTATGTGCTACTGTCATTTAAGCTCAAGATTGCTGGTTAGAAAAATGGAAGAGAAACAATCAGCTGTGCAGGAAATGGTGGTGTGATAACTGAGGTAATAGTGTGAATTTCATTGATATCTGTCTGTCTGTCTATCCATCCATCTGGAACGAGATCCTGCTGCATCTCAATAATCCAGGTAGAGAAAGTAAAAAAATAACTATGTAGGTCCTCTGGATGGGTTCTTGTTTATTGAAACGTTTTATCTTTCTCCAAGTGAGTTTACCAGTTTACCTAGAACTTGTCATGCTGAAATGGTCTAGGTAAACTCAGTCTTATAGGCAATAGTTTTGCATAGTGGAAAAACGAGTTTAAGTACTGAAGCTGTAAAAAATCCTCTGCCTTTTAAATTAAATATGGTAAAATATAGTTATGGTTTCAAGAGTCTTTTATTACTACAGAAGTCTACAATAGAAACACCACCTTATCAGATTAAAGAACCTGGAGGACCGAAAACACGTCTACAGCATTGTAAGAGGGGGGACAATTGGTTTCTCTTCCTTTACCCCCTTTCAAACCAACATTCTTCCCTGTCCAGGTGAATACATCTTCATCTCTGAAAGAGTGACTGCTGGCCTTTAGATAGTGTGAACCGCAGAATCTTGACCTGATGATATTGCTTTGCCTGATGATATTTTGGCCAGTGGCTGTTTTATTTCCCCGATGTATACCTAAGTCCTCCTTGCACTTGATAGCATTACCAACATTGCTCTGTTTGCGCTGAGGGACGGGATCTTTGGGGTGAACTAGTCTTTCCCCTAATCTCTTTTGGGGTTTGAAAGCCACCAGGACGTCAGATTTAGAAAATAAACGTCTCAGTTTCTCTGAAACTCCTACAACATAGGGGATCACTACTGGTCTGGGTTTTGGGTCTTCCTTTTCACACAACGACAGGCTGGAGTCCTGTTTGGGTTTCTTTTCTGTTTTGAGGAGAACCTAATTGGGACCAAACCTCAAGTACTGGTCTGTGTGGGTAGGTCTGTGGTAAACGTTACTTTCCCCTGGAAATAATGAGTGTTCATCCGAGCACTAACAATTGATTGGTAGCCTGATGTTCCTCTTTTGCATGTTAACAACCAGTTTTGATTGTGACACTTAAACTGTGCAAAAGCATGGTTATAAAGTTTACCTGACATTCCTCAGACTGAAGAAGTCGTTTGGAGAAGAGACAAAAGATTTTAATAAAGAACACGTTAAGAGGACCTACTTAATTATTTCTTATTGTTTTTTTCTTTTTGGATTGCCTCTGGTATAATAAACCTGCCATTTAATGGCGGGTGAAAAATACTGTAAATACCCTATAGTTCCAAAAGTGTAAATTAGTTTCAGCAAAAATACAGCAAAATGATGCAATCTTGGGCAATTTTATTTCTTATACACTATTAGGGGAATAAAACTGTGCCACATGATAAACCTTTTATAATTTTGAATGAAATGAGTATGCACAGCTGTGTGGCTAAGCTAAACCAATCAAAGAGCAGAAAACTGAAACAGCTACATGCATAGATTCTACTTGATTTTTCACCTTAAAAGCAACATTTTTCTTATTTTTAACAATATCATGTAACTGCATGCATAATCCGGTTCTTCTAAAACTACTCTGCATGGAGTGGGATCAAATAGTTTGCTGGTGGTTTACAGACAGAGCTCTAAACAGTATAGAACTATGGAAATATTCCCTTTGGCCTAAGACTGGAGCGTATCTTACTGGTCCCTAAAGAGGAGCCTTGAGACATTATTAGTGTGTGGAGGGGTGAATGCCCTCAGCTAGTCTGACAGTGGCTTGGCCAGCCGCCTACTGCCGTTACTGTTTGGTATGCAGTCCGTGCTACACGTGTTGTCCGCTGCCTGAAAGGCTCTCCTCTGTCTCACGTTGTCTCTTTCCAAGCTAATTGACTGTAATGAAATAGCTGAAGACAATCTTGAGAGCAGGCTTAATTGATGAAGGGAATCACTAAAACGGAAGGAAAGAGAGAAAGACAGAGAAGGTGACAAGATGTAGAGGCATTTGCACAGTGCTGATGACATTTTGCTCTATCTCTGTAAAAAATAATTCCATTTGACTGAGGATATCAGGCTGATGAGACTGAGGTGGTGGTGGGCTGCTTGCTGCTTCTTGTAAGGGCAGTGAAGGTACAGATGTATTCCTCTGCTTCAGAATCTGTTTTTAGCAAAGAGTGAAAGCAAACAGCAGCTGTTTGCATTAAAGATCTTGCAAGTCCAAGTTAAGCAATTAACCTTTGCCTATATAAAAAAAACTAAACTTGTTTACAACATGCATGCAGTGAAAATTGGGAAGCAATATTACAGGAATCCTGTGGTGCTGGTGAAGAAATATGCTTTGTTTCAACTTCAAATGATAGTTCATCTTTAATGATGATCGTGATCTCTCAGTATAAATCAGAGATGATGAAAACAGCCTTTAAATCATTCTGGTTGATGTATTTATGATCTGCAAATTCTTCCAACCTTGAGATTTTTGTCTCTCACAAAAATTTCTGGATGATTCAGATTTGATTGAAGTTTAATGAATATTTATGTACCTATTCACCTTTTAGTCCTATAACCAATGATATATGTTATAATGGAGAGCAGACACCAACCTAGCTGAATATAAAGTTTTATGTTTCAAAAGTGATAATATAATCACAGCTGCACCTTTATTTTGCAAAGGTCATGGGTTGACTCTGCTTGTATATGATGGACAGAAAACAAGTAATAAGTAATTTCATATAATATTGATCTGTCGTTTTCTACACTTCTCTACACTTTGAGTCATGTTGGCCCCGTCCCCGGGGGGGTTGTGCCAGGGGTCGTCTGGTCCGGGTACGGGATGGGGGGACTGAAGCAGGAACCAGGTAGGTTGGATTGTGGTGGTGATAACCCCCCCCCCCCCCCCCCCCCCCCACCATCTTGATTTCAGGGTTCACCTACTGGGTCCGGGGGTCTGGTACCCCTTTGGGGTGCCGGTGCCTGGACCTGGGATTATTGGATGTGAGTGCTATATGTGAATGTTTACACCGTTGTTTGTCTTTTGTTTTTTGTTTTTTTAAGAGGCTGTGCGCTGCGAGTGAGGGCACTAAGGTGGAAAGGTGTGAATGAGACTGTGTATGTGTTTTTTATTTTTTTATTTTTTTTGTTTACTAGTCATGTTTGGGTCTGAACCATTGGTGGCAGATTTCCTGTGTTGGCCCCTCTTGGGCGCCTTTACTTTGGAGGTCCCTTTAGGCATCTGGGGTTTGGGGTCGCCTGGCGCCTGCTCGGTGCTCTGGGGGGGGGGGGCGGGTCTTTGGCTCTTCACAGTCATTATTGAGCATTTTTCTTTTGGATAAACCTCACATGCACAAGCGGACTCTCACAAACACCTACAGGTGCTGGGTTCCAGGTACTAAGTGTTCACTTCTATACAGAAAGCCCATATTTTTATCTTCAGCTACCACATTATACATGTCGGATTAAATAATACTACATATACTTCAGCGATGGTATCAAGGTGTTACTTTATTGTATCTGTTACACTATATCTGTTGGTTGTGCTGTTCTTTTTGCATCTCTCTTTCCAGGTGCTGAAGCAGACTGAAGACACTTTATTATTCTCTCCCTTTTATCTCCTCTTTCTTTCACCTTTTCTCCTTTTTTCCCCGTGTTTTTTCTTTCCTCTTCTACTTTCCCATTGTAGTGTCCATATAATTTGAAAAACTCCCTGCATGAATTATAATAAAACTATTTACATGCATAAATCAAGCGGAACACAATGGCGAATGCCGTACGGCTCCACCTGTGAAAATAAAATCTGTTGGGCTCTTTTTGGCATTAAGACAAGTATTATTGCCACATTGCCAGACAGTAAACTGGGGAAAAAATAAATAAATAAAAAATCTAAAATGCATGTTTTTGGACTTTGGGAGTAACCCAGAGTACCCGGAGCAAACCAGGAGAGTACTTCCATGCAGCAAGCCCTCAGCCAGGATATGAACCCAGGATGGTTTGACCTTGAGACACAATTGTGCTAATAGCTGTGCTCCAGTGCAGCACAGTGAGTTTTGATTTTGCTTTTGTGCTCAGAAACATTTGCATCACAAATACTCCTGGCCCCACTACAGTAAGAGCTTATTTTTTAACAAAGTAATTGGTGGTACTATATACTTATTGCCAAGTTAAGTTGCTATTAGTGGTGGTTTAGTCCACATAACATAGTTTCTTTACAAGCTTGGTATTGTGTTAAAGGCTTGGCTTGGATTCCTTAATGGGAGGTTCTGTGAAATCTGTAAGGTCATTTTCAGAAATATATGAGACCTGGGAAGCACATAAACATATTCACCAAGATGCTGGTTGTACAACTGATACAACGTCCAAAAGGTTGGAACATTATTGGCATAGCTAGAGCAGAGTGGGGGGTCCAAGCTGGCCTGGTGGACTGATACAGCCTCAGCCAAGGTGACTCCACATGAAACACAAAAAATGTTTCGCTGAACAAAACAGCAAACGTAACAGCAATCTAGTGAAATTCTAGACTGCCAACATCCTAACAAAGTGTCTTATCCCACTGATATGACCATTTTCTGTTTGAGTTATATGACCTATTAACTGCTACAGTAAGCTAAAACAGATGTGGTACATCTCACTAGCTTTTGGCTCCCACCCCTTTGATAATGTATTTAGATTTCTAACAAGCTCATGGTAAGTAAACTATTAAACTAACCTTTGCAGCTGAAACAGGGATATAAACATTCAGGTGTTGCCTGTATTATTTGATGAGTAAATGAAGGAAAGGGGTGGTCACTAGCCAGGATCCATTGGTCATTTCCGTTGAGATATTTGAATAATTTACAATGGGTCATTATTGGCTATTGTAATTTTGGTCAACAAGCTATCTGCTCTTGGAGCAAATTTACAAAATATATTTAGTAACATGTTCACTGTATTTAATATTAGAACAGGTTCCTTTTGAAAATGATAATTCATTTCTCAGTTAGATTTATCATGTATAAAAGGTTAAACAAATAAAATGTCCACTGATGGCTGCAAAGGCCTACTTTTACTTTGTGGCTGCCTGTCACTATGAATGAGGTCAACAGAAAAAGCTAGAAGCTGAGAGGACTGTGTGAACATCTGTGATGGGGAGCTGTGGCTGTTGGCAGGCGTTGTTGCCAGCTGCGCAGACCCAAGGATCCGACTTTCCCCCAGGAATGGCGGGGTACAATGCTGCAGAACCGCAGCGCGAGCTGGCTGTCATCACATCTCAGAATATCACTTTGCTGCCTTGCAAGCTGCTCTGCACCAACACCTGGACTCTTCATTGCTTTGGGAATTAAGGGAAGAAAAACACCACCACAGCAGCAACATTAGGCAAGGCAAGCGGATGTGAAAAAAGTTTAGAACAGAGCTCGGCTCTGTGAAACAGCACAGCTAAAGCTGGGTTGCTAAGTTATGCAGAATAAAGCAGTGCACAGTTGTAAATACTTATTGAGCATTCTGTGTATTTGTCTGAAGGCAGAAAATGTAGTGTTTTGGTATTTTGGTACTTCAGATATCATTTTTAGATTTGTTAAACAGGCTACTAGAAAAAGTTGGTTTTGTATATAAGAGCACTGGTTTGGAAACTGTACTCTTAACCAGGAACTCATCTCTATCGTATCAGCTGCCAATTCATAGCTGGCTGCCTAGGAGCAAAGTCTGGAGACTCGTCTAAAGGGTTATTCATGCAGTAATTGCTACCTGAAGGTCATTCACTTTCAACAAAAAGAGAGGAACAGACCTGCCTATCTCATTACATAGACACTGAAGCAATAATGTGTGAGTATATCTGCCCGTTACTTCTTAGATGAGTGAAAAAATGGAATCTCTGAGTGTAATTTCTGTGAATTATTCCACAGTCACTTTGTTGATGGGAGAAAGCAAATACCGATAGATGGACTATTCAAACTGTAGCTTTCTGTTTTATGTTTGTTACCTCCAAAGAAGCCACAAATTAATTTAGGCATACCTGACTTTTAATGTTTAATGCCAGATGACTGAATAAAGGGGAATATATGAAAAGTATGGATATGGGTTAAAATGTAATTCAATTTGAAGTTAAAGAAAATGAAATATTTTCTGTAAATCTCACATGAAAATGTGCTTTTTTGTTTGCTTGTTGGCAATTAATCTACTGAGATGAATTACAGTTTTATTTAAGAAATATTCATATAAAATGGATTGTACTCTATTTCAAAAGAATGATTTGGGTAATATTTGAACGTTTCATACAAACATTGTTTTCATGTAGATGTCCCTGATCTGACCACTCAGTGCTGCTGTGTGTAAGGTGTAATGTAGAGATTTAACTTCTTGTTCAACTCGGGGTTTTAATGACAAGCATGCTGTTGTTCCATCCTGGTCATGTTCATGATTACAGACTGGGATTATGGAGCTGGAAGAGTCTCAGTATTTACAAATGCACACGTGATTTACACATGCAGAGGACAAGATTCACACATACACACAAGATTTACAAATGTATTTCTGATGCACACCCAAATATCTTGATTTACAAATTTCTTTTGGTCTGTGATCCTCAATGCATTTGTGGAGTTTGAGACTCCTCTGACTTGGCTTGGCACCCAAATGTATTCCAGTCAGAAGACGGAAGTTTCACTTACCGCTCCCCGTCATTGCCAGAAGCCATGTTGAGTTCTAACCTGTTTGAATGCCACATGCTTATAGTGCTGTTTTAATGAGTTTATGTGTTTGGCTTATACGGAAATCATCCCCCTGTGAAGTGCGTTCAATGGGTGAAAAAAGGAAGATATTAATTAGTTATAGATCATTCCATGTTTAAAAAAGGTGTTTGTGTGTCAAGGCAAGTCAGAAGAGTCTAAAAATTCAGACACAAATGCAGTGAAGATCACAGACCACAAGCAGCTTGTAAATCAAGATACATTTCTGTGTGATTCCGTACTACATTTGTGAATCTTGTCATGCATGTGAATAATCCTGGGCATTCCTGAATGACCATGTGTATATGTGAGTTTTGCAGTGGCGCCACCAGGGGTGAATAAAAAGGAGAGAATAATAAAGTGTCTTCAATAAATTAATAAATGTACACCCTATTCCTACATGATTACACAATACAAAGCAATTATTGTTCAACTCAAAATGTTAACGGTATTGTTATTGGTCTTTCTTTGCAAATTAGATCATTAGTAACATGAAAAATCACACAATAAACCAAAATATGTCAATAGGTCTTTACTTAAGTCTTTCTGATGGTTTTCTACAGGCAGCTTTACTACAACCGTAAAATAAAATCCTGAGATTATGGCTTTTAGTTTCAGTGTGCCACCCCAAGAGTTTTAAGTGGCCCCATCTGGCCACCCCTATGAAAAATTTCTGGAGGTGCCCCTGGACTTTTGTCCTGTGCATGTGTGAATAACCCTGTGCATACGGGAATCTTGTCCAGTTCATGTGTGAATCTTGTGCTGTGCATGTGTGCATTAAAGTGTAACTCACCCTGACGTAAAGCTACAACCCCGCCTCAGACACATTTTGAAAAAATGCCACCAAAGATGGCAGTTCCAAGAGACACGGATGAGCGGTGGGAGTTTTAAACAGTGGTTGCGTGAGTCAGAATAAGGGTAACTGAAATCAGAAATAATAATAACTGATCACTGAGTTATTGATTAAATAAGGGAGAATGGTGATCTATTCAATTTCCAGCACTTTATTGAGAGCAGAGGAAATACAAAGGACCTGCGCAGTAGCTGCTCGCTCTCTGTTCTGAACCCTTAGACAAAGCTCTCTCCCTGATATAGCAAACTGCTGCTTCAGGCCATAAAACAATAAAACATGAAACCATAACACAGATTAAAACAATGTGGAAAAACAGAACGAGTGGAATGTGAGGACTGCCATAAGCCTGTTTTGATTATCAAAGGTGACCGTCTGGGATCTTATCTAGAGACGACTCGACCTTCTCCTGTATTCTCCTCATGGCAGGTGGTTATGTGGGATTAACAAAATGGTTATAAATCCAGCACTTACGTAGGAGTCCTTTCACTAGAATTTTCTTTCTCATAACAGTGACATCTGGAGGTTTTGCCACAGAACTGTCTTTTGACCCCCAAAATGCAGGGCTATAGTGATGAAAGCATGTACCATTTGAACCAATAGCAAAGTTCAACAGTAATTGCCACCGTTTATCCCTAAGAGGGCAGCACTAAAATTGTTTTAAAACAAATATTGTAGAATTAAACAAGTTCACATAAAAATGTAAAACAAAATGCACAGTAACATTAAGTTAGCACCTTTAGGCCCAGTTTATACAGGTTATCTACATAAAAGTTGATTTTTGGGATGAGTTACGCTTTACGTCATGATATTTTTATATCTATGGAGATGTATTCTACCCAGATAGATGGAATATGCTTATATATGTTTTATGTGTGTCTGGATCAGTTGTATCCACAGAAGTCTGGGTCAGTTGCAACAACCATGAAAATGTCATAACTTACACCATGATTCCTCACATTCTCCTCTCGCTGCAGTCGCAAACTTCACCTTGACAGGAGTGGTTATGGACCACAAAAGGAGATAGTGAACAATGCATGTGATCCTGGATGAAAATACATACATTTTATCAAGCTGGGCTGAAAAACCCAAGACCAACCTTTGATCCAGACTATGCGCAAACCTTACCAAAAGGAAGGTGAAAAGGCTGGACAAAGAACAATCATTTTATGGGAAGGAAAAGGGAACAATAGCAATACTGATACAACTGACAAGATTCTTCATTATTTGGGCTATGTTTAACCCCTTAAACCCAAAGGGTTTCAGGAGATATTTTCGACTGAAATTACGTAACTGATATAGATCAAGTATAGCTCCAAAGTTATGTGTAATGTTATGTGTTAAGTGTAAATATCAACTTTTAGTATTTGTGTGAAGCTCAGACATGAAATTATATTTTTCAAGTGGAACCACTGTTGCAAATGTCTGATTTATAGGTGATTAAACAAAGATAAAATTCAATGTCTCAGCCTCGCCTAAATATATTTTTTTGAATAAACACACGGCGCAAAAAAAAAACAAAAAACTTTGTATATCCACATCTTGACTATAACTGCAGCAAATCTGTACTGAATCAGCTGAAGTTTATTTGTGCCAAAATCACAGGCAGACCTGTGATTTTGGCACAATTTAGGCAAATGTGCCAAAACTGTGCTGAATGTGATTTCATTTTATAACAGTAAAGCAGATCTAACAAAAGTGCTGATTTCCATTGTAGGATTCCTTCTGCACACAACAAAGTTTTTGGTAATAAGATTTAACCTGTGTTTCATCAAAATGTGCCATTGTGCACAGCATAAATCGATAAAATGAAGAGAAAATTCATAAATCATAAGTCATATCTCGTACAAATCTTTCAGAGCGTCCAAGTTACTCCTATGTGCTCCTATGGTGACAGATATTGAGAGAGAAAAACAGTGCTGCAGAAAGTAACATTGATAATTGATCACAGGTGGTTGTGCTCGCAGCTGCGGGAAATTCCTGTGGGAAAGTCCCTGTGTGCAAAGCAACAGCGACTGGCAGTTTTGTAAGCTCTATTAAGCCGGGACATTATGGCTACATTCACACTGACGCTCAATTCCGATTTTTTTGGGAAATCAGACTTTTTTGCGTGTCCGTTCGTATTTCCAAATATATGCGACTTGTATGTGATCTCCTGTGTGAACTGCATTCATACACCTAAGTGTCCTGCATGCGCAGTAGAGGATGTGATCAGGTCATACGTAGCAAGCGTGCTCATTGTTTGCTGAAGTAAACATAAATCGTAATGCTGCAGCGTATCTTGCGTTCTTTACATTATTCTCCTACCGGAGCGAGCACATTACCAACGCAATCTTTTTAAGAAGATCAAAAAGGAAGAGAGGCAAATTTTAGCGACGTGAGTGGCTTTACTGATACGGACTTCATTCATAATTTTCGAATAACAAAGGCAACCTTTATGTACGTCTGAAAAGATCTCTTTAGCGCTCTCACGTAAAGACACACATCTTCGGTGGCCATAGCAGTGAGTAAACGCGTTGCCATGGCGCTGTATGGACTTGCAACAGGTGTTTGTTACCGCACAATAGTCAACCTCTTTGGCATAGCCAGGTCCACTGTGACGTTTGTCAGGTATCAATGACGTGTAGGTCGGATGAATGCGACCCGGCCGTACAGACACAGGTCACATTTGAAAAGATCAGATACGTATCGGATTCAGGACCATATATCCAAGTGGCCTGGGTCGCATTTGAAAAAATCCAGGCTGCAGTGTGAACGTAGCCTAAGTCATGGGGACATAGACATTCTTTATCCTGTTTAAAAGGTAAGACTCTCTAGTTTCCAATTATACCAAACTTGGGGGGTGGAGTTAGGCATTTCTGTGAGGCAAGACATTTTTCTGAAAGATTTAGCAGTTAGATTGAATCTTGTGTGTTTAAAGTGCTGTAAAAACGAAGGTATTTGTGAAAAAAGGGCCTGGTTTTAGAAACAGTAAGGCCTCCTTCTCAGAGGTATTTAGGGGAAAAAATGTTTTTCACCTACTTCTAAAGCATGATAAAATGGCTGTGGCTCTGCTCATACCGACCATACTTCACATGCATATGCACACACGCCACACCTAAATACAAACAAACAGAAAGATTCTTAATTTGTTAAGAATGCAGGGATAGATTTCTAATGGAGTGTGGAATAAATAATTTTCTGTGTTAAGATTTTACATGTATCATTATTTAATTGCTTTATCTCACCCCAGAGTATGTTACAACTAACCAAGACTATGGTGTTATTTGTAACATTTCATACTATGCAATTTCTCATTGTTTTACCGAGACACAAACACTAACCCTGTGCCATTTAACAGCAGACACATGCAAATGCTCTGAGGAACACTTAGATTACACTAGCTTACAAGAGCTCCAAGCTTCAGACAGAAATATCAGATATGTTCCAACTATCCCTTATCTCTCCTACTGATTTGTTGTGCCATCAGGCCAAGGGCAAAATTCAGGTTGACTTGGGAACAACATGTAAGCAAAGGATTTTCACACATCCATGCAGAGACAGCCTCTAACTGCATGGTGAGCCATGTGGGCCTCATGGGGCTCAAAGACTCACAAGCTAGGTAAAATGTGCTTTCTGTGAAACTCATTTCCCGTCGCTTCAATGGAGCGACAAAGGGGGGCATTTTCGTTGTCCTCTGCAGAGCGGAAGACCTGACTGGCATCGGAGAACTGCCGGCCGAATGAGACTGTTGCAGGAAAGCTGACGCGAAACGGCGCGGAGTGGTCTCCTTTCCTCACCAGGCCAAGCTGAGACGAGGGGCTGAACGGGAGTCACCCACTACATGGGTTATTTAGAACGTTACATAATGCGTTTTCACTGTGTTTTTGGAACATATGGTGCTTACAGGGTAGCTCTCGTTAGCATTCTTCGAACCATGCCATTGCTGATGTAATTTGAGTGTGTTTTTATGGTTATAACAAGCGTTATCTCCACAAGCGTTTTATACATTGATGGGCTATTGATGTTTGTGTTATCCGGTCCGTTCATTTCGACTAAAATAAAGCCGAAGCTTTTTAAAATTAGTGCAGATTGTCCCCTAGCCTAATGCTATTAGCTTCTGGATAACTTCTGCTCTTCCCGGATCCACGACTACGGTTCATTTCAAACACTAAGCTTTGTTTTGTTTCGCCCCACCATCATCCGATAGTGTTATGAGCGTTATTACCGCATCGATGTGGAATATTGATGTTGATTTAAAGGTGTTTTGTGTAACTCTAGGATCAACCGATTTTAGCGACTGATCGCTACAGCGACCCCTAGCTTAGATAGATAGATTAACTTTATTGTCCCAAAGGAAATTTAATTTAGGTTACAGACTCTGGCTGCTACATAGTCCAAACTATGCGTCACACTGCATTCACACATAAAACACTACTATAAAAATTCTGTTATAAAACAATAAATAGATACATAAATAATTAGCTTTCCGGAGGTATAATCACATTAATAATCTGAATTAGTTAGGCAAATTTAGCCATTCCACATTCTTTAAGATGAACTTAACTTAGATCCGCAGTGAACCAGGATTCACTCAATTATTCTGATGATGCTGCTGATGAGGATCAATCACTTTATTTTGTCTCTTTTGTGTGTACATAATTCCTTAGCTTCTTTTTATCTTAATTTTGCCTAGTAGTTTTAGTTATGTTTCCCTAGCCTCGTAGAGAGGATTTGTTGATTGAAATATAGTGTTAATTTAGATAAACAGCATTCTATAGTGATGTTCTCTGGATGTTCATTTTATTTCTGTTAATAAATTCTTGAACTTGAAGACAAGTTGTCACTCATTTATTCTATATGTGTGCAGAGTTTGCTTTTAGAAGTTTGCCAGTGCTCGAATCATTCCTTTCAACTATTGTCCTGATATCAGTTCTTGGGCTGATATTTACCAGATAATACCTAACAGACAGAGAGTTATTTATTAAACATTAAATAAATTAAAGCAGTGTGTTTACCCCCTAATACTATCAATATATTTTTTAAACTGCTGTTTGTATTTAGTTAGGTTATCTATGTCTCATATGATTCACCAAAGACTGACTTAAGGAAAGATTTTCATCTACTTTTCAAGTAAAGTCTCACCTTACTCATAAAGCTTTTTAAGTGTGTTAAAACTGTTGCACGTTGATTTCTAGTCACCTGTTCATATTTAATCTTAAATGGAGTCCCTAACAAAACAAAACTTAACAGTATATTTTACACTATGACAACATTAAACTCTGAGTAATTAGCAGGATTAGAACTAAATATAAAATTTAAATAAGATGTACATATTACAATGTTTAAGAAGATCCAAGATAACCATCTGATTTCCAGAAGCACTGGACTGTGGATAATGACTGATAAAATCAAGCTGAGGCAAAATATTTGACTTCTGAATGGGTGAGAAACAAACAGCCTGGTGACGCATCCTACTACACATGCTTTGATCCAAACATAACACGACTAAATTTTACATCGTAAATCTTCAAAGGGCTTGAAGATGAAAACTTTACCAACAGTCAGTTCCACTGGGTACCTTGGGAATAATAACAGAGTGGAGTATTGATGATGCTAGTTAGAGTGATGAGAAAAGCTTTGTGATCTTTCATTATCACTCTTCCTTCCTTCATAATGCACTTTTCCCTCTGTCCCATCGACTGTGGCCACAGGACGTTGTCATTAAATCAATTCTTCCAAGAAGAGAAATGGTTTGTGTATGAACAGTCCTTGCTTTCGTTACTATCAGTGACAGCACCAGCAACAGCACTGAAATGAATAAGGATGAAACTGGAGAGAACTAGTGAGGATGGAGCAGGAAATGTATTTTCTGCTTGCTCGAGCCATTCTATTATGCCTGTTTGCTTCCATGCCAATAGAAAGCCACACATGTGAGCCACCACGCACAGTATTTCCTCAGTCTCTTATTGTTCCACTATTTAAGGACAAAAGTCATTTTTAAAGCCGTTGGATAACATAGAATGGACTGAGAAAGATTTGTTGTTGATGAAACAACAAAATTAATACTTAAACTCGTGCCTGAATTCAGTTTTGTAAGGCCACTTACTATTATCAATCCATCCATCCATTTTCTAACACATCTATCCCTTGTGGGGTCGCGAGGGGGGCTGGTGCCTCTCTCCAGCTGTCAATGGGCAAGAGGCATGGTACACCCGGGACAGGTCGGCAGTCTATCGTAGACTTATAATCATTATGATTATTATTATTAGTAGTAGTAGTAGTAGTAGCAGTAGTAGTAGTAGTTTATTTTAACGTGTCCTGTTGTTGTGAAAATATATAATCATTTATATAATAATAGTGTATTTTAAAGTTATCCAGATATTAACCTTTAACACAGTAACCTGGGATGAGGAGTTCTCTGCAGAACAATGACTGCTTTTAGGCTTCAGTAAATGGTGCCAGACGCAGAACATCTCGGGAGATATAAGAGAGTTTTGTAGATTAGTTAACGGTTTTTAAAACTTTCTCATGGCCTTGAAGGTTATCTTAGTCCACTCCCAAGAAACAGACCACGGCCATTACTTACATCTAACGGCTGAACTGTCAGTCTGTTGGAGACTGGATGTCGGCAAGGGGGATTAGCCCAACCCCCTCGGAAGTACGTGAGGTGTTGTTAAAAAGACATGTTTGGGGTCTGGACGATGAGACAACAACTTGCAATTTCATGGAAGGCACGTCGGGATAAAGTAGGTTATGTGCGTCGCTGATAAGTCCGTAAGTGTTTAATTCAATTCAATTCAATTTTATTTATATAGCGCCAATTCATGAAACATGTCATCTCAAGGCACTTTACAAAGTCAAAATCAGTCAGATTATACAGATTGGTCAAAATTTTCCTATATAAGGAAACCAGTTGATTGCATCAAGTCCCGACAAGCAGCATTCACTCCTGGGGAACCGTAGAGCCACAGGAAGAGTCATCTGCATTGTTCGTGGCTTTGCAGCAATCCCTCATACTGAGCAAGTGTTGTCTCCCAATTTTGGAATTCCGAATTGTAATAAACATATGTATGTTTTAAGTGTTTGGTCTCTGATCATTGTTCCTTTCCTTGCTGCCAAATCATCGAACTGGATGGGTGAGACGGGCCATGGTAAAATGGAGTAGGAACGGACCCGCAGTTTTAACACTTGTCTAGTAGTGTAGCTTTAGGAATTGCTGCAAAATCAACTGGACACCTTGGCATTAAGACAGCAGTTCTTAATGCTAAAAACTGACATTTTATCTGGTAAGCCAATTTATTAAATTACACAGCTACATCCACAAACGACTGAATATCATAGAACATACCTGGAAGGATGAATGAGGTAAATTAGCAACTCCAACCAGCAAGGTTTTATCCAGTGTAAGGGGCCGTTACGCTGAAAGTTGTCAAAATTATACCTAAATTAGACCTTGAGCGTAACAGTGCTATGTGTTAACCAGGGGCGGATCCAGGATTTTTCAAAGGGGGGTGCGCACGTAAGGGTCATGTCAAGACAATGTGAGGCTAAATGACCATAGAATGCCATCTTTACTCTTCCACACTACCCTAATTATTCATCTATGGGTTTTTGAATTGATAATCATTTTAATGGATGAACATAAGTGGAATTAGCATGATTATATTATTTTAATTGAAAAAGAATTTTTAAGACAAAATTTCTTGGTTTTTACAGCATGCACAAGGTTAAAAAGTAGTTTGAAGAAAGAATTATCCTTAAAAAAATATTCTTATCAACAATTAATCAAACAAAGATTTTCTTTATTTCCAGAAATTATATTTATTTAGTAAAATGGACGTAGCTGTACCTCGTAACAGGTATAACTGACAGAAGGTGAAGAATCATAGAAATGTTTGGGTAGCACTTCATATTTGTTATCCTTAGAATTTCAGGGAGAAAGCTGAGTTTTTCCACTGATGACCACTTTGTGTGCCACAACTTCATTTCCTGCCTGAATGTTGATCCTGATGGTAGATCATCTTTATATGATGTAAAGATCTATTTCTCACTCTCATCGTTCATCATATGCAAGTTGCTTTGAAATAGTTTTAATTGCGTTGTAATAACGCGAGACCTGAGCTGTGAGCAATTCAAATTCATGCTCGGACAGACCTGGCTGCAGAAACAAATTACAGGAGGGCATTACACTTTTCAGGGGGCACACCTTAAAAAAAAAAAAAAAAAAGCATTTTACATGCTTTAGGCTGAACAGTGGCTCTGTGACATCTCCTACAGTGGAAAGGAAACAAACTCTCAATAAAATCCCAAAATCTAAAAAAAATCAAACAAAAAGATATAGTTTATTCAGTATTTCCAAATTAGGCAGCTTTCCATCCAATTAGGCTTCTTTTGAACACAATGAGCTAAAATAGGTTATGGGCTGGTTGTAAAAATTTGGGAAGCTTTTTACATTTGTTGGGCTTTTAGAAAGAATTACTAACAAAATATATATCACAATGGTTGTCCTTGTCTGGAAAAAAACTAAAACCATTTTAATAAAATGCCATCTCATTGAACTCATTTTACTGGTCAATTTATTTTTTTAAATGAGTCGAATCTGACATCATCAATGAATAATAGATATTATGAATAATATTGATTGTTATAATAAAACAAGAAAATAATAATGGTTAATCAAGTGTCACTATGAAATTGTATTGGTCTCTGTAAATCCCCCTAGAGGGGTTGAGTTCTACTAAAAGAAAAATGTTTTATTGAGCTCTATAAGACAAATTAAGTTTATATTAAGGTAAGGTTTTTTTTCCCGGTTGATATATCATGGTTGTCAAAGTGATTTTGTGTGTTATTTGGTTGACTGATTGTACATTTTGTGTACATAGTGGCATGTTCTCATGTGTTTCATACTTCTGCGCTTTTAACATAAGAGAGCTTGAGATTTGGGCTTGTTTTTTTCTTTTTAGTTGGGCAGGTTTTATGCTGGTTTGAGATGGAACCTAACAGTGAGATACAACAACCTGTAGAGCTGTCTTGACTCAAAAGTCAAGCATTAGCATACATAAACATGAGCAATGGTGTCAGGCTGAACACTGACTGAAATAAAAATTCATAGTAGCAGAGGTTCTGTAATTACAGCAGCTAGGAGCACAAGAATAAGAACAAAGCAGAGTTCCCTTCTACCTGAAGTAACCCAAGTTTCTTCAGTTTGGCAGTTTTACTCCTGAGTTTTGCTCCTTGTGCTGCTAGCTGTCTAGCTAACCCTCCTAGCATCAATGTTTACTCCAGTGTTGACTTCAAACAGACGTTTCAAACAGAAATTAATAGCGCTGCTTCCAGCTCGTTCTCGCTTGCTTCTTTGTCTCTTCTTCTAATTGTTTGGTAATCACACCGAATATCCATCCCGCTCTACCTACACCGACGGTGACCACAGCCGAGCCACGCCGCCGGCTTCGCTCTGAAAGCTATTTGTATGACCAAGCGACCCGCCCCTCTCCAGCTGTAATTGGCTAGTATGTTGTCTTCGGTCGTTGATTTGATTGGTTGAATTGTTTGATTGACACATCAAAGATAGTACGACCAGAGCGATGGCCACTCTGAGGTAAAAAAAAAAAAAAGTACAGCTTCCGCCCAATGCCCGTCCGCTCTAAAAAAATCATTTTCGTCTCCAAAAGGGGGTGCGCGCGCCACCCGCGCCCCTGCCTGAATCCGCCATTGTGTTAACAGTATGACATGAATGTTTCAGAGCAACATAAAGCTCATGTGCATCAGCAAAGTTGTAAACCGTCCGTACAACAGACCTGTAAGCTAGCGCTAGCTGTTTTTAGCTTCATTGACAGCACAATAACAGGTTTCTGTTGCAGTCTGTTGCAGTCTGGGCCCTTCGTGTTGCACCACGCAAAGCTCTGCCGCTTGCATGAATACTGAAACAGCGAAAGAACATACAAACATGTTAAGTTAATGTTTCAAAAGGATAGCTTTCACAAGTGAGCCCTCTTGTGGCTATAAATGAGTAAATAATAAGTAAATAAGCAAATAAGTTGCATAAGTGCTGCGCAGTGGGTAGCGCTGTTTCCTTTGCAGCAAGAAGGTTCTGGGTTCAAATCCAACCCTGGGCCTTTCTGCATAGAGTTTGCATGTTCTCCCTGTGCATGCGTGGGTTCTCTCTGGGTACTCTGGCTTCCTCCCACAGTCCAAAAACATGACTGTTAGGTTAATTGGCTTCTCTAAATTGTTCTTAGGTGTGAGTGTGTGCATGAATGAATGGCTGTTTGTCCTGTCTCTGTGTTTCCCTGTGACAGACTGGCGACCTGGGGTCCGTTCTTCGTATGTTGCTTACAACATCCGAGATCAAATGACACATCCAAGATGATTTCATCCGGCAATCATGATCCGGCTAACTGGGTTCTTCCAACACACCTGTTGTTTATGATTAGTATGGCTGGATTGAGTTATCTGAGATAACTGCGCGTCCATGCGTTTGTTTAAAAGGGGAAATGTATCGATAGTAGAAACAATGATCAGCAGCGCTGCTATTGGCTGTTCAGCATGGCCAAAGAACGCCCACAGTTTTTCTCCCAAGCAGAACACAAGCTTTTGATGGAAGGTTATGCCGAATTTGAGTCATTAATTAAAAGAACAGGGAACACCTCAAAATCTGCTAAAGCCAGGAGAGAGGGCTGGCAAAAAGTAGCAGACAAATAAATGCGTAAATACTGTCCATGGTAGATATTTCTACCCCATCTCTGGTGCTGAGGTTGCCGAGGTTGTTAAAAAGCTCCTCGGTGGCAAGGCCCCGGGGGTGGATGAGATTCGCCCTGAGTACCTTAAGGCTCTGGATGTTGTGGGGCTGTGTTGGTTAACGCGGCTCTGCAACATTGCGTGGACATCGGGGGCAGTTCCCCTGGATTGGCAGACTGGGGTGGTGGTCCCCCTATTTAAAAAGGGGGACTGGAGGGTGTGTTCCAACTATAGAGGAATCACACTCTTAAGCCTCCCTGGTAAGGTCTATTTAGGGGTTCTGGAAAGGAGGGTCCGTCGGATAGTCGAATCTCGGATTCAGGAAGAGCAGTGTGGTTTTCGTCCTGGCCGTGGAACACTGGACCAGCTCTATACCCTCAGCAGGATTCTGGAGGGGGCATGGGAGTTTGCCCAACCAGTCTACATGTGCTTTGTGGATCTGGAGAAGGCATTCGACCGTGTCCCCCGAGGGATCCTGTGGGGGGTACTCCGGGAGTATGGAGTACCGGACCCTTTAATAAGGGCTGTCAGGTCTCTGTACGACCGGTGTCAGAGTCTGGTCCGCATTGCCGGCAGTAAGTCGGACTCGTTTCCGGTGAGAGTTGGACTCCGCCAAGGTTGCCCTTTGTCACCGATTCTGTTCATAACTTTTATGGACAGAATTTCTAGGCGCAGCCAAGGTGTTGAGGGGATCCGTTTTGGTGGCCTTAGGATTGCGTCTCTGCTATTCGCGGATGACGTGGTCCTATTGGCTTCATCAGGGCGTGATCTACAGCTCTCACTGGAGCGGTTCGTAGCCGAGTGCGAAGCGGCCGGGATGAAAATCAGTGCCTCCAAATCCGAGACCATGGTCTTGAACCGGAAAAGGGTAGAGTGCCTTCTCCGGGTTGGGGAGAATGTGCTGCCCCTAGTGGAGAAGTTCAAGTATCTTGGGGTCTTGTTCACGAATGAGGGGAAGATGGAGCGGGAGATCGACAGGCGGATTGGTGCAGCGTCTGCTGTGAAGCGGGCGCTGTACCGATCCGTTGTGGTGAAGAGAGAGCTGAGCCAAAAGGCGAAGCTCTCCATTTACCGGTCGATCTACGTTCCTACCCTCATCTATGGTCACGAGATTTGGGTCGTGACCGAAAGAACGAGATCCCGGATACAAGCGGCTGAAATGAGTTTTCTCCGTAGTGTGTCTGGGCTCTCCCTTAGAGATAGGGTGAGGAGCTCAGTCATCCGGGGAGGACTCAGAGTAGAGCCGCTGCTCCTCCACGTCGAGAGGAGCCAGTTGAGGTGGCTCGGGCATCTGGTCAGGACGCCTCCTGGACGCCTCCCTGGTGAGGTGTTCCGGGCACGTCCCACCGGGAGGAGGCCCAGGGGAAGACCCAGGACACGCTGGAGGGACTACGTCTCTCTGCTGGGAACGCCTTGGGATTCCTCCTGAGGAGCTGGCCCAAATGGCTGGGGAGAGGGACGTCTGGGCCTCCCTACTGAAGCTGCTACCCCCCCCACCCGACCCCGGATAAGCGGAAGAAGACGGACGGACGGTAGATATCACTTTAAAAGTGAAATACAAGAATATTCTACAAAATGGTAGCCTTTAATTATTATACTTTATTTTAAAAAGGCACTTGTTATGTCAAGAGATCCAAATTTCAGTGTCATTCCTTAGACACTGGAAGTAAAGGACATGTGCAAACTGGGAATTTCAACAAAAAAATTCTTTATCCATAAAAAGTGAAATTCTTCCTTTTCCAAGTCATCCACAGTTTACACAGTAAACTGTATTGCTCTGTGTCTAGATAATCCATCCATAGTTTTTTTCTAATACAATATACGGCTCGACAGGAAGCAAGCCTTTCAAAGTAAAACTAAACTTCACAATAAAATGGCCTGAACAAATCTTACCGAATATGATAAAAATAAAAAGCAAACCATCATACAAATAACTTAAATATTTTCTATTTATGGCTCTAACACCACTTTTTCCTCTTTAAAAGCCACTGTTAAATGATGTGTTTGTCTGTTTATAACAGCCACCAAGAAAAATCTCTCTACAATTACACTGTCACGCTGCGCTAAAGGATCCTGTCTATTGCACAATACGCAATTAATTCATAAAACTCTAAAATTATTTTTGCACGTTCAGCAACAGGTTGCTGTCGTAAAAATGGACATGGCTACGGCAGACTTCACTATCTCCTCTGCTTATACAGCTGCGATCTAATCCTGTTTACATGAAATAAGCTTGCTCGCGAGCAGGCTTAAACTGGCGCACATGTTGCTATGACAACAAGTCCAAGAAGAGTTTTGAAGAACCAAACGATCCAAGATCATGCCAAATCGTCAACAATCAAATCCAGCTAACTGAGTTAGCGGCGTACGAAGAACAGGCCCCTGTCAAGGGGGTACCCCGCCTCTCACCCAGTGAACGCTGGAGACAGGCACAGCAACCTCGCAACCCCATGAGGTATTAAGTGGGTCAGAAAATGGATGGATATAAGTGTCTTCTGAATATAAGTTGTAGGATCTGCCAAACTTTGACATAAGTGTAGCTTATACTCCAAAAAATATGATATGCAAAATGCTTTATCGGATATTATTCTGGGACTATTTCATTTCAATGGACACAAAAGGTGGAGGAGAAAAAAAAGAAGAGGAAAAGATGAGACAAAATGCTAAAACGGAGAAAATGTGACAAAAATAGAATAGAGGAAAACCTACAAGACAACATCCTCAGAGTCTGCAGGGAGAGAGATAAAAAAAAAACTGCAAAAACAACCGATAAAGTACTACAGGTACAAGCAACTAACCCCTTGATAACATCACTGAAATATATGCAGTATTATTTAATGCAAGATGTATAAAGTGACAGCCAAAGCTAATGATGGGGGTTTTCTGTACAGAAGTGAATCAGTAAAGACCTGGATCCAAGCACCTGTGGGTGTTTGTGAGATTGTGCTTGTATATGTGAGGTTTATCCATAAGAAAAATCCTAAATAGTGGTTGTGAGGAGCCTAAGACTGGCCCCCCAAAGAGCCCCCAGAGCAAAGGAGCCCAATAGGGACCAACATAGGGATAGTTGTCTCCCCCATCGCAGAGGAGAGCCCCCTGATTTTAATTATCCACTCTAAAAGTGCATAAAGATTGCTCTCCGTTAACACTCAGACCGCATTACTGATACATGCTTGAAATAATGCATTGGTCCTTTCTGGAGTATTTTCATGGAAACATGGAAAAATGTTCTACATCTGTAGCTTGCTTCAGCATTTTAAGGACATCCTGTCAGAAGGCCCCAATAGGGAGACACTGTCTTTGTCTACAATAAAAACCTATTTGACACCAGAAAAATTGTATTCTGCAAATGTCAATCTGAACAGACTCACTGGATTCCAATGAATCAGTGGAACTCTTCTGCCACCCAGTGGGAGTTGAAAACACCTCCTTACACAAAGCCATGTGTGGACTATGCACTATACGTAAATGTGCCTCACATTTGATTGTCAGGAAAAATATCCTATCCGGTAGGACCTTGTACAAGATATTTTGTCAGTAGAAGACAGCAGTAGTCAAGTAAGGAAAACAGCTGGTGTTTAAAACTTCATTGGCTGGGTAATTGATTGTATGCAATGCCTTTGTTTTTTAAAAAGAGCATTACATAAATAATTAAATTCAATTTAATTTACATAGTGCCAATTCACAATCCATGTCATCTCAAGGCAGTTACAAAGTCAGGTAAGTATCTGTATAGGTAAGCAGTAATTAAAACTAGTTCACCTTTTGGTAATCTTTGACATCTGGGCTAACACTGGAGCTTATTTTATTTTAAAACCCACAGCAGCAAAACAGAAATACCTATGCTTTCATTGAATGCAAAGTTGTCTGAAAACACAAGTGGAGTTTAGGAGAGGAGAAGTGAATTTCTATGCAGAGCGAGAGATTGTTCTGTTAATTCCAGGAGGGCATGCTGTGTGTTAATCCCGCGGTCCTTCATGCTTCTAGTCTGACTTCTCATGGGTGGTATAACCTGCGTGAATGAATAGGACTTCTACATCTGGACAAAAGGGTTGTTGCACATAGAGGAGGCAGTGGATCGTGCTTACTATTGAAATTTAGAAAGAGAACTCTGCATAAGTGTTGGCTAAAGATTACAGTTTCAGACATCTTATATAATAACAATTTTAGTTCAAAAGCCTGAGATACAGAGACTTGAATTACGTTTTGGCTTATTGGCTTTTTACCAATGTTTTTACATTCCAGCCTGTAATTAGATGTGTTTTAATCTTATTACAATTGATGGATCTTCACTAAATAGTGCATAGAAAAAATATGTAATTTAAAAAAAATAATTAAAATGCAGAAAATCACCATGTGCAAATGTATCCAAACCCTTTGCCATGAAACCCCAAAAACGTTCTGCACCCACTAAACATTGGATGTTTGATGGACGTGCATGTCATGTCTATATAGTGTCGGTCGGTCAGTCGATGAATAATAATTATAATTATGGATGCCAATACAACATACAAACAAGGTCAATGTTGCTTTTTCCTTCAGGTGTGGTTCATGGTAAAATTATATTTGGATTCAACCCACTCTGTTGATAGTGGTCCTTAATATGGATGTTGTCGCTCTTCAGTTTTTCTGGGGTTCCTCAGAGAAAAAAAACATATAATTTCTCTTCGGCCCTTGGCCAAACACTAACTAGCAGTGTGTTCACTTCAAAACTCTCGAGTCCACTTGGTTTGACCGTTCTCTTGAGTACGCTGGAGAAACCCGGCTGATCCTGAGAAAAACTGCTCCTGAAACACTTGAAATGGACGGAGCCAAGTGGTGCTTGGCAAACTGAGCCGGTGCAACTGGGGCTTAACAGCTAATCCACCTTTTTAGGATTAATTCAGCTAATAAATGATCAGGCAAATATGGGGCACTAAGAGCATAGGAACTTACGATTTAGAACAGCACTGTATGTGTTTTTCATTATCGTAATCGTAGGATAGGAAATAGTGTAAAAGCAGCTTCACTTAAGTAAATGCACGCAGTGATCCGGGAGTAACTTGTTATATGTAGCTTGTGTAGTTTTGAGTTAGAAAGCTCAAAAGCACATATAATTTAAGTAAGATTAAAATGAAAATTTAAAACAAATAATTTGCTAAGGCATGATGAAGAGGAACTCTTAATGTTGTTGTGTGATGCCTTGATAAATTGAATTTGGTCTTTAAAGCAGTTTTCGTTCCTTTATTGTCTTGTAAAGAACTTTGAATTACCTCGTATATGACTAGTACTATACACAAACTTGCCTTACTTTGGCTAATAATGTTGGCATTTACCAAACCACATCGATTCTGAGCCTAGTCAATTGTTTAATAGTCACTGTCGTTTTAGGTCACAATTTGTGAGCTAAAGAATGTCTATTTTTGTGACCTCCATCTTAAATGATATCAGGAAAGATAAAGTAATGATCACATATCCAAATTCCTCCCCTGAATTCCAGTTGCTTTGGAGTTATTCGAATGCATCAAGATGTTTATGCTGCATTGCTGAACATTGTGGATAGCAGTGATGATAATGGCTTAGAGAAAGCAATCCTGTGATGCCTCTGGCACAACTAGTGGTACTCTCCACTATCTGTTTTCAGTTCTATTCCAGTTTATCAAACAAAGCCTTTGGCCATATGAGGGTATGTATGTTGCTTTTTTTTAGACAGTTTCATCAGGTAGTGTCAAAATAGTGATCTAGTGTACCAGTAAGGTTTCAAGTGCAATCCAGGGAACCATTTCCCACAGAGGCAGCATCGCATTTATGGTCGTTAAGCTTACTGCAAGAACTGGCTTTTATCTAATTCATCTGAGAAGACAAATTAGGCTGATTCTATTATTGCTTGCTTATTCTTTAAAGAATCCACTTGGGGAAAAAAGAGAGTGAGGGCAGTCATTGCACAGATTACAATAAAATTCAAAGATAGAAACATGCTCTGTCAAACACAAACATGGAATGGGATTAATTGATTACTTTTATCATTCTGTCTTTGCCCTACACTATCTGGTTCACACTCTAAGCAAATTATACATGGAAAATACAAAACACCAAATTAAAATTGCTATTGTGAAAAAAGGTTTCAGGTAAAGCTTAGACAACTTGCTGCTCTTGATGTAACGAGAAGAAAAAATTATATGGTTCGGTATTCCATTATTCTCAAATATATGCTGCTGCTCCTAATGCATTAGATTTTGAAGTTACACAATAATACTTGTTAGGGTAAGCGATTTCAGATTTTATTTTATTGTTTTCAAACTAAGTTTTAGAACATTTTATAATTGGATTCCTCGCTTGCACAACGTCATCTCAGTTGTATTGCCTGCCAGTTAATCTTCCTCTGATCTTGGAGCTTTTCAGCACAGCTACGATGTAAAGGGCACACTGCTACCTTCCGTATACATAAGTAAGCAGAATCCAAGGATTAGCTCTGGCTCAGTGACCACTGGTAATGAGTCAAGGAAATGCTGTTCGGTGTATTAGCCTCAAACATCAAAATCTACTACTTTAGAAAATACATTATGAAAATATGAAACAAAATGTATCTGCTAAGAGTTGATAAAATATGATCTGGAAGTAGTTTCTGATGAGTCCTTAAAACTTGATGGAATATTTTGCTTATTTTAATATCTAACTCATGTACTCTGTTGTTCCTTAGAACAATTTATCATATCTCATCACATCAGCCATCTGATCACCAATTTCCTAAATATAGCTGTAAAATATTGTTGTGGTGTCAGCTGGTGACTAGCTTATGTTGCCTTAATGATGATTGAGGTCCAAATCAAAGAAACTGTAAAGCCATCTTACTTTGTTCTCAATGAAATATTCCTCAACCTACACCCTATGGAATCTTTTTTTGCTAAGGACATGCTGATATTTTAAATCAGTGCAACTAAAAATGTCTTATTTTGCACAAGGAAAATATTGGTACAATTTGTTTTACATGCTCTAGGTTCACTTTACTACATAAGACTAGAGTAATCTACCTCTAAGTCCACCAACCATTGCTTAACTAAAACACAGCAGGTTAAAGGAGGAATATGGAGAAGCTGATGCATTTTACCCTCTAAAATGAGACGAAGAAATAAAGACAGATTTTAGTAGTCTAGAAACACAATGTGCTGTTTAACTAATCATATTTTAGCCCTTGAAGGCATTTATTAATTTATTTTCTACATACTTTAAAATCTGTTTAAAGCAGATATTTTAATATTTTAGGGTTTAATATGGTGACTTTTCAAAGTACATTATAATCTCAAAATAATGGTACCTCCACCAGTTCTGTTTTGGTGAAGAAAAGCTTACTCATGCATTTATCAGTAAATGAGAAGCAATTAAATTTCCACAAAGTAAATAGACTTTAACAGGATGATGCATGTGGGCGTTTGAGATTTACCACGACGGTCATTAACCCACTCCAACCCCTCTTGTCACCCCTGTCCTTTATCAATTACCTCTCCCTTCCTTTCATCTCTGATTCCATTCCACAGAGTGTTGCTAAGCTACAAGAACTTTCAGAATCTTTGAGGCCGATGCTGTAAGTCATACAACTTCATATCCATTGATGTGGCAGAGAATTTGACAAACACTATGCATACTTACAATATATTTCAAATTTACAAAGAACCACAGAGCTTCTATTTTTACCAGATCCACTTGTGATGTCCCTCCAGATGAAAATATAAACCGTAAAGAGAGTGTAGAGAGATTTTCAGACAGACTTTACAAACAGTGGCAGTCAATAGGTGAAACCTATTCTTATGTAGGATCTGTGTTTGAAAAACTGCCTTGTATTAAATGCGTTACCAAACAAGACATCATTAAAAATGTTTACTTTGTTAATAATAGTTACAGGGTTAGGGGTTTATATGTATATGTATATATATATATATATATATATATATATATATATATATATATATATATATATATTAGAAGAAGAAATCTTTATCTGTCATTGCAATTGTACATTCCAATGAATTTGTCTTGTGCATTTAACCGATCCCTTAGAGAGCAGTGGGCAGCTATCTCAGATCCCAGAGAGCAATCTGAGGGTCTTGCTCAGGGACCCACAGTGGCATCTGCATCTCTGGTCTTTTAATCGACAAACGTTCATAATGCACAACTGTGATTGCACATGCTTGCAACAGTTGTTTTAAACCTATTTTGCCATTCATCACCTTTTTCTTGTACACTATACTGTGCTCTTATCCTGCTTTTAAATTGTGATGTACTATGTTCTCCTACAGAGGACAGCAGAGATTCAAATAACTTAATGGGCTGCCAAGCCTACCTCAACATTTGAGTGATCTGGCTTACTTTGTTGTAGCTTGTCTTTGTTTTCCAGTTCCACTATCATGCTTTTTTTGTTAATAGTGTTAATAAAAAACATATGTGTACCTCAGGGTGTTTCAGCTCAGAACCACAGTTTGTAGTATCAGACAAGTATAACCTGGGTAAAAACAAAATGCTGTTTTCCAAATTATGGTTTTATTTTTTAAAGGGAGAGGTATCCAAACCAATGTAACCACAGTTTAAAAGGCTAATTGCCACATATGTTTAATGTCTGGTTGTTTCACCTTTGGCAGTAACAGCTGCCATCATGTTCACCAGTTCTTGAATTTATTTAAATTTGAACATGTGTTGCTTCTGTTGTGTTGTTCCCTACTTTTCACTGTAGGATTTTTAAGAACATTTTTCTTTTCATTCTACAGGTCAGGTAAACAAGTAATCGGGTCAACAAGGTGGATGATTAAGGGATGGTTTGGATAGTTGTTTCTATTAAATAAATCATCATTTAGAAGTTGTGTTGTGTATTTTCTAAGGTTATTTTTTTCTGATATTAAAATGTGTTTGATCTAAATGTGTTTGGCTGAAGGCACAACATGCTTGAATGCATGCCTAAACATTGGGACACCCCCTCCATGCCCGCGGCCACAGCCTCAAAGGAAGCCCAGGGGGTCCACAGCCCGAGCATCCTCCAACATCCCCCCACACACACACACACACACACATTGTTGGAGCTAGCCGCCTGCTCGCCACTCATGCAACCAGCTTTTACCTTGGAGTAATTCACTGCAAGCGGATGCCCCGTCGCCACAATCAGAGACAACGGCAGAGGTTTGGCAGAGAGAATTAGCAGGGAAAGCTTCAAATGGTTTATTTATTTATTTATTTTTCCCAGTGTCCTGTCTGTCTAGCAATGTGGCAATAAGAATTGATGTCTTAATGCCAAATAGAGATCGACAGATTTTGCTTTCACAAGTGGAGCAAACAGCTTTCGCCATAATGCTCCGCTTGATTTGTGCATGTAAATAGCTTTATTGTGATTCCTGCAGGGAGAATTTCAAATTATATGGACACTACAATGGGAAAGTAGGAGAGTAAAGGAAGAACAAGAAGAGGAAAAAAAGAAAGAGAAGAGGTGAAAGAAAGAAGAGATAAAAGGGAGAGAGTGATAAAACGTTCTCTGTCTGCTCCATCACCTGGAAAGAGAGACACAAAAAGAACAGCACAACCAACAGACATAAAGCAACAGATACAATCGAGTAACACCTTGATACCATTGCTAAATCATATGTATTATTATTTAAGCTGACATGTGTAATGTGATACCTTAAAAAAGAAAGTGAAAGAAAATAAATAAATAAATTATAGGCTTTCTGTATATAAGTGAACATTTAATACCTGGGACCCAGCACCTGTGGGAGTTTGTGAGAGTGCACTAGTTTAGGTGAAAATTATCCAGAAGGAAATAGTTCGATAGTGGTTGTGGAAAACCAAAGGCCCGCCTTCCCCGAGCACAGAGGCAGGAGTCAGGGGACCCATAACCCCGGACTCCCAAAGGGGTCCCTAAAGCAGGGCGCCCGAGAGGGGCCATCACAGGAAATCTGCAACACCCCCCCAAGGAAAGAGGAGAGACGACCCCGAGGAAATCCCCCAGCCACCGCAATGCCGACGCCCCCAAGAGCCGCGGGGACGAGCCGTGGGCTCCGCCGGCAGCCAGCCGCACTGAAGTGGTCCTGGCCATGTGCCCTGGGAGCCAGAGGCCCCAGGGGCGCCCACCCGGGAACCCGCCCCAAACCCGAGGACCGTCAATGCGCCAGAGGGCCAAGGCGCCCGCTAACGCAGCGGAGGAGGGCAGGCCGTGGGGGGGATGGGCTCCGCACCTATCGGAGACTTGAGATGTTCTTGGGAGAGGGAGCGGACCGGACCCGAACCTGGAAAAAGAAAGAAAGAAAAAATCTCATTCACACTATCCCTCCCTAGTGCCCCACTCACCACACACAGACACAAAAAAAGGACGCTGTACACACATTCCCACATAACATTCACATCCAAAAATCCCAAGTGGGGGGGGGGGGGTCACCACAATTCAACTACACGACTGCCTGTGCCCAACCCCCGGCCCCGCCCCCGGACCAGACACCCCCCGGATCAGGCCCCCCAAAGAGGGGGGGGCAACACGACCCGTACGGGCCACCTGACCAGAACCCCCCTCACCCACTATATACCTAATAAACCCCCTCCCACCCCGACCTTACCCTAGCCACCCCTGCCCCCATCCCTTCCTGGGGAGCCAAGGCGTCAGCCCCAGACCCGGCAAGCCGCTGGCTACCCGCAACAGCCCCCCGCCAAGACCCCGGACCCAGTGGCCCGCACCTCCTCCAGGCCCCAGACTCCGTGCCGCGATTGGAGATCGGGGGTGTGCAAAAGACCCCCGATCCTCCCTACGCCCGCTCAGATGTTGTGTTGTTGCATGTTGATCTCAGGTGTGTTTAAAACTGGGAGCACCGAAGTGGGTGCACAGCACAGCCCACCCCCCCTCCGGAAGGAAGCTGGTGCCAGCGCCCCCCTCCAAGCAACAACCCAGAACCCTCAATGTCTAAATGCGAGAGGGGGCGAAGGGAGCCGTCCGAAGAGAGGCTCACACAACATAAGCCCCCCCCCCCCAGACGTCTTCCCCCCACCCCCCATATCGTGGCCTACATGAATCTGCGTTGTGAAAATGTTTGAAGTGAAAGTGTCTAAAATGCATGATAAAATTGGGGAGAGGGACGTCACCAGAAAGTGGAAACCTCCAGTAACCCCCCCTCCCCAAGGACCTACATGTGTGGCGGCATGATGGAGCAGGCAGAGGGAGGAGTCCGGGGATGGGGAGCAAAGGACTGGGGAGCCAACCCAGGGAACCAGCTCCCCTACTGACTCCAATAGGCACCCCCGCTCCCCGAAACCCCACCCAGAGAAAGGGGCCCCTCCTACGGCACCAACATAGCCCGGGGGCCGGGGAGAGGCCGCAGGGCCCGCCAGCCAACCACCCACCAGGACCAACACCTCCACCTCCACCTCCCCCAGCCCACCCACCAAGCCTACTGGCTTTAACCCCCCGCCCAAAAAAATTTATAATAATTATATTATTAATAATATATATATATATATATATATATATATATATATATATATATATATATATATATATATATAAAAATAAATAAACAAATAAATTAATAAGATGGGGGACCCTGGCCAGCCAGCCCACACGAGCCATCCCAAACCCCACCCCCCAGGCGAACCCGCACCGGGAGACTACACGGACCAGGACCAGGACAGGGGGCCGGACACAAGCCCACCAGAACGTCCACCCCCCCCACCCGTAGACTTAACCCCTCCCCAACACTAACATTCAACCATCTCACCATACATTCGACAGTAGACATCCAGGCTGGGTAAGTCACTACTCCCCCTCCCTCCCCTCCCCCCACTAGCAGAGTGCCAACCCAAAGAAAGGGAAGAGCATCTGCCCTGAGATGTTAATGACATGCCCCCCTACCCAATAGGCCCCGAGGCCCCCCAGCACACCAGAGGCCCCATGCATGGGCAGACACCCGGGCAAATGGTTTATTTTTAATGTGTTTTACTGTTTTGGTTTAAGGTTTGACCGAGGTAACAGACCTGACGCTTACAGGCTAGCAAGTTGATACGTTTTTGGGTGTGTTTTTACGGTTATAACAAACTTTATTTCAATGTTTGTGTTTTCCGGTCCACTCATTACAACCAAATAGAGCTTAAAAGTCTTTTTTAAATTGGTGTCAAATGTCCTCTAGCATAGAGCTATTAGCCACCAGAATAACTTACTGCTAATACCCTAGTTAAACAGAACTACAAGTAGTTTTAAACATAATGTTTGTCTCATTTAGCTCCACTGTCGTTCAATAGTACTACAAGTGTTATTACAGTATTAATCTGGAACATTAATGTCGATTTAATCAAGCTAGTGACCAATTGTCTGCTTCTAACGCCCTCTAGCTTCCCAAGTTACAAATTCAAGTCTTAATTACTTCCTGTAGAAATAATTACATTCATAAAAATCAAATGTTCTAAAGGTTAATGATTTTTACTGAGCATATCTTTAACATGTTATTTCCCCAAATGCCTGACTCAGTATTTGCATTGTGAATGAATTGAAATATATCAAATGTTGTTTTAAATTGGTTAAGCTAATTTGATGTCATTCCATATTCTTTAAGATGAACTTTGGTTCTCTAATTTGGATCAGCGGCAGTGAACCGCGTTATACTGAATCATTGTGAGGATGGTTTTCAACTATTTTTTTTATTTGTCCTTTATTTCTTGTGTGTGTAGATAGTTCCTTAGCTTCTTTTTAAACTTAATTTTGCTCAGTAGTTTAGTTAAGTTTTACTTGCCTTATAGAAAGGATTCGTTGATTGAAATATAGCGTTAATTCAGATAAACAACATTCTATGGTTATGCTCTCTGGATTTTCATTTTATTTCTGTTCATAAATTTGTATACTTGAAGAGAAGTTGTCATTCCTTTATATATCCTTTACGTGTGCAGAGTTTGCTGTTAAAAGAATGCCAGTCCTCAAATCACTCTTTCAAATATTATCCTAATATCAGCTGTTTAGGCTGACATTCACTGGGCAATACCTAACAGACAGAAGGTTATTTAGTAAACATTAAATAACTTAAAACATGCATAATGGCACAACAAGTATTACAAAAAGACAGCTGAAATCTGTAACAGGACATTACATTTTTAAAGTCAGATCTGTACAACCCCTCTTAACAGATTGGACATAATATCTTATGCAACAATTCTTAAATTACTTAATTTCTTTAGTGACTGAATGTGTTTGAAAAGTCAGATAACAAATTATTCAATTTACTGATCTTCACAGCAACTTTTAGGAAAGTAGAAACTTTGGCCAAGGTCTGATTTTGTGCCACAAGCCATCTTGTAATCCAGACCCCAACAGAGAAGCATTTCTATTTGACTTGCCCGGTTCTGAGCCTCTACCCTGCACTAATCATAAGGATAAATGCAATAAAAAAAAAGGATAAATGCAATAGCAACATTAAGCTTTGCATAGGTTTTATTTGAACCCAAGCCATGAAAGAGGAACAAAATGCTATAAAGTATATATATATATATATATATATATATATATATATATATATATATATATATATATATATATAAAGTCAGACTCCGTTATTCCTACAGAGACAAGGATGGAAACTCTAAAATGAAACATTTGTTCAGAAAGTAGCAGAGATAAGATGAAAGTCTGTGAGAGGATCAATTTTCTCCCCTAAGGCTTGTGGTTTGTATCAAGTTTAATGCAAAGAGATTGCTTGAGTGCAGTGCTGGAATGCCTTTATTTTATCATCTCAAAGAGAGCTAGATGGTATGGATGGCTGCATCTTAAGAATGTGAGGGGAACAAAGCTAAGCATAGTTTCATATGTGTTGGAAACAGAGTGACCGTCAAAATAAAACATCTTACAGATAACAGGAGAGCATCATCTAACAACATCTTATATCAGTTTCTTAGTTGGCTTGCAATTTTATCACAATGCTAACTTTGCATACATCAAGCTGTAATTAAAATGTTGTGTGATCACCTTTAAAATTATTGTTAATGACTACATAATACTTTTGAGGTGATGGGCAATTACTCTATCACTTTTTACACTCCTTCCCATGAGTGAGTGACTTCATAACATTTAATAAAATGTGTTTAAAATATTTACCTAACAGTACCACCAACCTTGAGGGAAAAATAAAATGTTACTAAATTTGAAAAGTATCCCATTGCTACATTGAAATATACTTAAAATAAAAGAGTTGTCAATTAACCATATGTCCTTTCTCACTCCAGATTCGTTTTTTCCAGTGCCCAGTCCAAGTAATGTCTTCAATATCCCCTGTCAAGGTTGCTTGTGTTTGAGTCCTGAGTTTGCCTAAAATTAGTTTAGAGATGAGAGGAAACTGACCTCTGTGCATTGAATAGTTGAATAGTCAGCAGGGCTAAAGGTGAAACTGAAAATGTTTTCATAAACATATGGCACAATCAGCTGTTCTTCAAATATCAATAAGAGATCTCTGATGCCATTTATAATAGCAACAAAAAATAACATTAAACAGAAAGTGTGACCTTAGGCTTTTTATCAAAGAGCCACAATACTGATTGGACTCTTCTTCAGGTTTCACATGATCTTAAAACATGTGACCAAAACATCTCACATGCTGGTCAAACTGGGGAATAGTTAGTCAGTAGTTAGAAGTCAAACAACCCTGCAGGATAAAAGAGCAGGTCAGTAACATCTCAAAGTGTGAATGTCCTGATGAAAGCATTTATTGCCCCATCAAAAAGTTGAAAAAGACGTCTAATAAAATCATTGTATAAAAAACTTTTAAAATTTTGTGATGGCTAAATATTGTAATAATTTTATTTTTCAAAATAAATTTTTTAACCATTGGAACAAAACAACCTAGATATTTTGTGTGTGTGCGTTGGGCAGCCCTCACAGCTTAGCGCTGCTTTGGCCTCCCACATCACCACTAGGTGGCAGTGCAGCAACCACATTTTCTTAAGTACAGCACAGGTCAACTCCCTTGAGATGTCCTTAAAATGTAGCAGAAATCCAACCTTCATTATGGAAGCTATAGTCACTAACAATTTGGTGGTGAATGATTAAGTTAGACTTCTTGTTGTGTTTTGAACATGTTTGAAATCATTGTGTGTTGTGAGACAAAGTTTGAAACCTCAACAGATTGTAATAGAGGTCATTCACAGAAACCAGTAACTTTGATTAGAGTGGCCATGGCTAAAGTTATGTCACCATGTAAATGTGTTGAGCAGTTGTCCAGGATGATCTACACAAAATTTGGTGGAGATATGTTAATGCATTTAAGAGATACAGCTGTTTAATATATTCTAGGGCAGTGGTTCTAGTAACTTGCTGCTATTTTGAAAGTATATGGTGAGAAACAGAGCTACAATGAATGGAAACTAACTGGATACATTAACACTAGAAGTATGGAATGTGCACACACATTGGCGTTATGTAAGTGTGTCACAATGACTGGCATGTGGGACAACCAATACTTATGGTGATCCCCCCCAGAACTGGAACCCGAAAGAAGATCATCAACTATACCTTTAAGTCAGGTGTGTGACACAAGGACCGCGGAACCGGTAGGGCCGGTAGGGCCGCGGCCCTACCTACTTTTGATGATCAAACATGTAAAATAATATATATAAATAAAATTAAATTATTCAATAGCTATTTTTTCAAATGCACAATAGTCTATGGCAGCAGCATCATTCTCCAATGAGAAAGCGATAAATCATCCCATCTAAAAATGTATAGGGTAGTTCATTGCTATTGTTTTCATCCGGGTTTTTCGCGCATGCGCGACTGGTAGGCAAAAGGCGAACACAATGGCGGATGCAAACAGAGTTCAAACAGCAGCCGCTTCTCCGGCCCGTGTAGCGATCGCCACCTCCCCTCCGCCGCTATTTAAGTAGAACAATGACTAGAGCAGAATTAAGTTGTATTTACCGGAGATGAAGTGTAGACTGCAAATTCTGTCGTAGTATGATGGCTCCCCCAGTCCATTGGGAGTGTCTGCCTGCGCTCTTTTCATTGAAAATATCCATTTCTTTCTTCGTCCTTCCTCCTTCGGTAAACGACAGAAACGTACATCCAACGATTTGGAATGCCTCTCTGTGCAACCGGGAGCACAACAAGTCGTAGGCATTGTTTAGATTCAAAAAATAAACGAAGTAAAAGTACACTCTAAATCACCCGTTATGTCATGTAGTAGACGAGTGTCTACACGCCGGACCTGGACGCTGACGTCACGCGTGAACTACCCTATTGGCTGATTGTGTCATGTGATGTAAACAAAATGACCGCTACTTCGTTTGCTTCGTTAGCTTAGCTAGCTTTAAGGCTGTGTCCACTGCAAGTGCTGAGAGGTGTTTCTCGTCCCTCCGTCGTATCAAGACCTATCTGAGATCAACAATGACCCAGAAAAGACTAAATAGCATGATGTGCGCCCACACACACAGGGATCTTTTGACCATAGTGGATGCTTTGAGGATAGCCAGGGACTTCATCCAGCATAATGACAGACGGAGACACTTTTTCGGGAATATTTAGAGCAGGGGTGAGTTTGACTTTTCTTTTTAAAGTATTTTTATTCTGTAAATATTGTGTTAGCTGTAATATAATGATTGTAAGTGGAAATAAATACGGGGCGTGTGTGCTGGAACGTCAGAAAAAAAAAAGTTAAATAAATGGGTAGTTCACTTTCATCCGGGTTTTTCGCGCATGCGCACCGGACGGATGGGCCCGACCAATTTGAAATGCGTTCCGCGGTCCATGGTGTGACAGCAAGGAAACAGCAAATACATGCAGGACTGGGGTACTTGAGGACCAGGCTTGGGAACCACTGTTCTAGGGAGGGCCGTTGATCCAAATTCCCAAGTGATCCAAATGAGCTCTTTGGGGGTTTACAAAGATTAGCCATATAAATTATGAAGCAAATCGGATCACCCCGGTCTCATTTAAAGACAAAAGTATATAAACGGTAAGACATGGAAATTCCACCCTGCCAGTTTGGCCAACAGTCACTGTTCAATGCAGGATTCACCATCACCTTCTTTTGTCTCATTAGACAGTACTTGACACTTGTATGAGTTAGAGTGTAAAATAAGGACACCCACAAGTAAAAAAGTGGCTTCCTGTTGTAAGTGGGTGGGGCTAAAGTGATGTAATGAAATAAACATATGACTGTGGCAATTGCTGGTCTGAGACGGCCAGAAAGTTTGGTGCTACTTAAGTTATTACAGTTTCACCTTTCATGGCGAGAGGATAGACAATGGGCACTTGGCTTTCATGCAGCAAAAAGCTTTTGATAACATTTCATCTCCAATGCCTTAAGACTATACTGAGAGATTTTGAAATATGTAAGTCAAAAATGTAGGTGAAGTTTGCTCAGATATGTGTGTAAAAGAGACAAAATGATAGACCAGGAAGCAGAGCCGTAGTTTAACACACCTCTCTGCAGCTTCTGTACTGTTACCCATCCATTATCCTATTGAGACAGTGTCTTTCCCATGGCCAAAACTTAACAGATCAAAAACTTATCTAAAAGGAACAAATCATAAAAACCTAATAAAAATCAATATGGTTCACCTTGAACCTAAAAATAAAAGAATTAAATGTGGTCTATTAAATATAAGGTCTCTCCCTCCAAAGACTTTGTTAGTTAACAAATTGATTTCTGATAAACAGATTGATTTGTTTTGTCTCACAGAAACCTGGCTACAAGAGGACTACGTTAGTATAAATGAGTCAACTCCCTCCAATTATTCAAATTTCCACATTCCCAGATCTGTGGGAAGCGGAGGAGGAGTGGCAACCATCTTTCAGTCTGATTTATTAATTAGTCCCAGGCCAATTAATAACTACAGTTCTTTTGAGCATTTAACCCTCAGTTTCCCTCATCCAAACTGCAAAGCAATAAAACCTCTTCTGTTTGTTGTTTTGTATCATCCACCAGGCCCTTACACTCAGTTTTTGGATGAGTTGTCAGATTTCTTATCTGATTTGGTGTTAAATACTGATAAGGTTATTATTGTGGGTGATTTTAACATCCATGTTGACACAGAATGTGATAACCTTGTAGCCTTTAAAACTATCCTAGATTCAATTGGTTTTGCTCAAAATGTGCATAAACCGACACACTCTTGGCTCCATACTTTAGACCTTGTGCTGACATATGACATTGATTGTGAAGAATTAACAGTATTTCCTCACAACCCTGTCCTGTCTGATCATTTTTTAATAACATTTGAGTTTAATCTAACTGAGTTCTCCACCCCCAAAAGAGGGTTCCATTATAGTAGATCTTTATCGGATAATGCTGTATCAAAACTTAAAGAGTCTGTCCCCTTTTTAATATCCTCCGTATTGCAGAAATGCCCTGTAGATGGCAGCAATGTTGTTTCTTCCAATTCACAAATAGATGTCTTTGTAAACGGTATGACTTCGTCATTGCGTTCTGCATTAGACAATGTAGCTCCCTTGAAAAAGAAGGTGATTATTCACAGGAAGCTGGCTCCTTGGTTTAATTCAGAGCTGCGTTCCTTGAAGCACAATGTTAGGAAATTGGAGACAAAATGGCGCTCTACACACCAAGAGGAATCCTACCTAATCTGGAGGGACAGTCTAATGTTGTATAACAAGACCCTTCGCAGAGTTAGAGCAGCATATTTTTCATCATTAATTGAGGAGAATAAGAATAATCCTAGATTTCTCTTCAGTACAGTTGCCAAACTTACCCAGAGCCGCAGCTCTGTTGATCCATCCATTCCCTTAGCTCATAGCGGTAATGATTTTATGGGATTCTTCATAAATAAAATTGATTCCATTAAAAATAAAATAGTTGGCATCCTCCCAAACATGATTACCTCGTCCTCAGTAAGTGAGGCAGCATTGGAGGAATCCTTAGAACCTGCGCAGTGTCTGAACTGTTTAAAAGCAGTAGAGCTTTCTGAGCTATCTAAAATTTTAGCTTTATCTAAACCTTCTACCTGTATGTTAGACCCAATCCCAACCAAGTTGTTTAAGGAGGTATTCCCTTTGATCAGTGGTCCTATTTTAGACATGATTAATCTATCCTTGGTAAATGGATATGTACCACAGGCTTTTAAAGTAGCTGTTATTAAACCTTTACTTAAGAAACCATCTCTTGATCAAGATGAGTGAGTAAATTACAGACCTATATCTAATCTTCTTTTCTTATCTAAAATTCTTGAGAAAGTAGTTGCTAATCAACTTTGTGAACATTTACAAAGTAATGACCTACTTGAGGAGTTTCAGTCAGGCTTCAGAGCTCATCATAGCACTGAAACAGCTCTGGTGAAGGTCACTAATGATATTCTCATGGCCTCAGATAATGGACTTGTGTCTATACTTGTCCTGTTAGATCTCAGTGCTGCGTTTGATACAGTTGATCACAATATTCTCCTACAAAGACTTGAACATACTGTAGGGATTAAGGGAAAAGCATTAGGCTGGTTTAAATCTTATCTGTCGGACAGATTCCAGTTTGTTCATGTTAATAATAAATCTTCCTCAAACTCTAGGGTCACTTGTGGAGTACCACAGGGTTCAGTCCTTGGACCAATTCTATTTACTATATATATGCTTCCGATTGGCAAAATTATCAGACAGCATGGGATTAATTTCCACTGTTATGCTGATGACACTCAGCTATATTTATCCATAAATCCTGATGAATCCAATCAGTTACTTTGACTGCAGTCATGTCTTGATGACATCAAAAGCTGGATGACTTTAAATTTGCTGCATTTAAATTCTGACAAGACAGAAGTTGTAATCTTTGGGCCAGAGTCTTAAAAAATAAATTTCTTAATCAATCACTTAATCTGGATGGCATTAACTTTGCCTCTGGTAATAAAGTAAAAAATCTTGGTGTTGTTTTCGACCAAGACATGTCATTTAAATCCCATATTAAACAGGTTTCCAGAGTTTCCTTTTTTCACCTCAGGAATATCGCCAAAATTAGAAACATTCTGTCCAGGAGCGATGCTGAAAAACTAGTCCATGCGTTTGTTACTTCAAGGCTGGACTATTGTAATTCTTTACTATCAGGAAGTCCACAAAATGCAGTTCAAAGCCTTCAGCTGATTCAAAATGCTGCGGCAAGAGTTCTGATGAAAATCAACAAGAGGGATCATATTTCTCCAATTTTAGCTTCCCTTCATTGGCTTCCTGTTAAATCAAGAATAGAATTTAAAATTCTCCTTCTAACGTATAAAGCCCTTAATAATCAAGCTCCATCATATATCAGAGCTCTGATTACCCCGTATGTTCCTAACAGAGCACTTCGCTCTCAGACCGCAGGTCTGCTGGTGGTTCCTAGAGTCTCTAAAAGTAGAATGGGAGGCAGATCCTTTAGCTATCAGGCTCCTCTCCTGTGGAACCAACTCCCAGTTTTGGTCCGTGAGGCAGACACCCCGTCTACTTTTAAGACTAATCTTAAAACTTTTCTCCAATGGGTCTTTTGTGTCAGAAAAGTGTGATTTAAAAATACTTATTTGCTTAGAAAAGCAGTGGAAAGTTTCTGTTGTGTAAGGCAAGGCAAGGCAAGGCAAGGCAAATTTATTTGTTTAGCACATTACAGCATAGAGACAATGCAAAGTGCTTTACATGATTAAAATGTAGGGAAAAACAGAATAAAAGCAAGTAGGAATAAAATGTAAAAACAAAATAGAACATTAAAAACAGTTGGACTAAAAAAAAGTTGAACTAATGACGTTTCAGTAGAACAGTTTAACTAGAACAGTCAAAGGCAATCCTAAACAAATGTGTTTTTAATCTTGATTTAAAGGAATTCAGGCTTTCTGCACTTTTACAGTTTTCTGGAAGTTTGTTCCAGATCAGTGGAGCATAGGAACTAAATGCTGCTTCGCCGTGTCTGGTTCTGGTTCTGGTTCTGCAGAGCAGGCTGGAGCCAGAAGACCTTAGTGGTCTGGAGGGTTGATGCCCTGATAACAAGTCTGTGATGGATTTAGGTGCTAATTCAGGGATTTATAGACTAACAGAAGGATTTTAAAGTCTATTCTCTGAGATCCAGGGAGCCATGGAAGGACTTCATAACCGGGTCCATGTTCTCTACGTTCTTAGTCTTAGTGAGGACTTCAGAACCGGGTCCATGTTCTCTACGTTCTTAGTCTTAGTGAGGACTTCAGAACCGGGTCCATGTTCTCTACGTTCTTAGTCTTAGTGAGGACTTCAGAACCGGGTCCATGTTCTCTACGTTCTTAGTCTTAGTGAGGACTTCAGAACCGGGTCCATGTTCTCTACGTTCTTAGTCTTAGTGGAAGGACTTCAGAACCGGGTCCATGTTCTCTACGTTCTTAGTCTTAGTGAGGACTTCAGAACCGGGTCCATGTTCTCTACGTTCTTAGTCTTAGTGAGGACTTAAGAACCGGGTCCATGTTCTCTACGTTCTTAGTCTTAGCGAGGACTTCAGAACCGGGTCCATGTTCTCTACGTTCTTAGTCTTAGTGAGGACTTCAGAACCGGGTCCATGTTCTCTACGTTCTTAGTCTTAGTGGAAGGACTTCAGAACCGGGTCCATGTTCTCTACGTTCTTAGTCTTAGTGAGGACTTCAGAACCGGGTCCATGTTCTCTACGTTCTTAGTCTTAGTGAGGACTTCAGAACCGGGTCCATGTTCTCTACGTTCTTAGTCTTAGTGGAAGGACTTCAGAACCGGGTCCATGTTCTCTACGTTCTTAGTCTTAGTGAGGACTTCAGAACCGGGTCCATGTTCTCTACGTTCTTAGTCTTAGTGAGGACTTCAGAACCGGGTCCATGTTCTCTACGTTCTTAGTCTTAGCGAGGACTTCAGAACCGGGTCCATGTTCTCTACGTTCTTAGTCTTAGTGAGGACTTCAGAACCGGGTCCATGTTCTCTACGTTCTTAGTCTTAGTGAGGACTTCAGAACCGGGTCCATGTTCTCTACGTTCTTAGTCTTAGCGAGGACTTCAGAACCGGGTCCATGTTCTCTACGTTCTTAGTCTTAGTGAGGACTTCAGAACCGGGTCCATGTTCTCTACGTTCTTAGTCTTGGTGGAAGGACTTCAGAACCGGGTCCCTGTTCTCTACGTTCTTAGTCTTAGTGGAAGGACTTCAGAACCGGGTCCATGTTCTCTACGTTCTTAGTCTTAGCGAGGACTTCAGAACCGGGTCCATGTTCTCTACGTTCTTAGTCTTAGTGAGGACTTCGGAACCAGGTCCATGTTCTCTACGTTCTTAGTCTTAGTGGAAGGACTTCAGAACCGGGTCCATGTTCTCTACGTTCTTAGTCTTAGTGAGGACTTCAGAACCGGGTCCATGTTCTCTACGTTCTTAGTCTTAGTGGAAGGACTTCAGAACCGGGTCCATGTTCTCTACGTTCTTAGTCTTAGTGAGGACTTCAGAACCGGGTCCATGTTCTCTACGTTCTTAGTCTTAGTGGAAGGACTTCAGAACCGGGTCCATGTTCTCTATGTTCTTAGTCTTAGTGGAAGGACTTCAGAACCGGGTCCATGTTCTCTACGTTCTTAGTCTTAGTGAGGACTTCAGAACCGGGTCCATGTTCTCTACGTTCTTAGTCTTAGTGGAAGGACTTCAGAACCGGGTCCATGTTCTCTACGTTCTTAGTCTTAGTGAGGACTTCAGAACCGGGTCCATGTTCTCTACGTTCTTAGTCTTAGTGGAAGGACTTCAGAACCGGGTCCATGTTCTCTACGTTCTTAGTCTTAGTGAGGACTTCAGAACCGGGTCCATGTTCTCTACGTTCTTAGTCTTAGTGGAAGGACTTCAGAACCGGGTCCATGTTCTCTACGTTCTCAGTCTTAGTGAGGACTTCAGAACCGGGTCCATGTTCTCTATGTTCTTAGTCTTAGTGAGGACTTCAGAACCGGGTCCATGTTCTCTACGTTCTTAGTCTTAGTGGAAGGACTTCAGAACCGGGTCCATGTTCTCTACGTTCTTAGTCTTAGTGAGGACTTCAGAACCGGGTCCATGTTCTTTACGTTCTTAGTCTTAGTGAGGACTTCAGAACCGGGTCCATGTTCTCTACGTTCTTAGTCTTAGTGAGGACTTCAGAACCGGGTCCATGTTCTCTACTTTCTTAGTCTTAGTGAGGACTTCAGAACCGGGTCCATGTTCTCTACGTTCTTAGTCTTAGTGAGGACTTCAGAACCGGGTCCATGTTCTCTACGTTCTTAGTCTTAGTGAGGACGCGGGCAGCAGGTTCTGGATCAGCTGCAGCGTTCTGATCCACTTTTTAGGCAGACCTGTGAAAACACCGTTGCAGTAATCGATACGACTAAAAATAAATGCATGGATTAGTTTTTCTAGATCCTGCTGAGTCATCAGTCCTTTAATCCTAGAAATGTTCTTCAGGTGATAGAAAGCTGACCTTGTAATTGTCTTTAGATGCTTTTGGAGGTTCAGGTCTGAGTCCATCACTACTCCCAGGTTTCAGGCCTGATCAGTGGTTCCTAGCTGAAGCTGCTGAAGCTGTGTGCTAACTTTTGATCTCTCCTCTATTGGTCCAAAAATGATTAATTCAGTTTTGTTTTTATTCAATTGAAGAAAGGTTTTGTGTATTGCATTTTGATCCAGATGTTTAGGGTTTTGATCTTTTCTATTGTATTTTAACTGCACTTCTTTTGCTGCCATGTTTTGGGGGAATTTTCTATTCTTTTTAGATTTTAGATTGTTGTTTTTTTTTTTAGCAAATTAACATGACGGCCCTGTCATTTATCCAAGTAATACATTATTCATCCATCCATTGTTAATACCTACTGCAGTGCTACTTGCTGCTAATGATGGCTCTGCATTGATGAGAATGCCAGGTGAAACGAAAAGTGGCTGAACTACATTTCATTAAACTACAAAAACCCTTTTTAAACACTTATCTCATGTGCATAAACACACACGCAAGTCTGGAAACAAGTGTACTCAGAAAAACATCTGTAACAGGGCTGATGACATGCAGAAAATAGTCCTCGTCATCTGCTCCACATTCCTTCTGCTTCCAAGAGAGACACTTACTCACTCACTTGTCAGCTTCGACCTTGGCAAATCTTCCACTCATAAATGAAAAAATAATAAGCTAGAGTGTGTGTGGCTGAACATTTCTGTCCTTTTATATTGAACTAGTAAGTTATGTGGTAAATAAGAAAGCAGCTTCTCACATAATTTTCCACAAGTACCTGCTTTTCATGTATGATTAGAAAGTAGGATCATACAGCACAAAGTGGGCAATGAATTGCTCTGATGATATCACAGTGGAAGCTCTGCTAAATGTTTTGTTTGAATGCAAAAGAAATTGAGTTCTGGATTTATGCCTCTCTTGCTGCAGTTTCTCCACACTTTAAACTTCCATTTCTTCCCCATTCAATGTGGTCCAAAGCTGAGCAGTCAGGTTTGTTTAATTAGTTCTCTACAGCACTTCACCTCTAAATGTGAAGACAATTAAGGCTGCCATTAGTGGCTCTCTGTTCAGTTCATGTTGAGGACAGACTTGTTGAGAAAAAATATAAAGATTCTTCAACCACCTACTATCGCAGTGGCGTTAACGTTGTGTTTTTAGACTAATAATTGTTTGGAAAAAAAGATTCTGCATTATTTTCACATGTCTATTTTGTCAGTGAGGGTATTTTGTTCTGTACCCCTTAAAAATATCAGCCATTTTTTTCTTTTTCTTGTCACATTTAAATATTTCAGATCATCAAACAGGTTTTAATATGAGACATAGATAACCTAACTAAATAAAAACAGCGGTTTAAAAAAATAATTTATATTATTAAGGGAAAACAATCTAACAAAACCAACCAGTCCCTTTATAGAAAATATTACTGGCTTCCCAGTTAATAGAAGAGTTGAGAATGAATGGAGGTCAATGGAAGTCAAGGGCATGTTTAAAATACAGATGTGTGTGTATTTGTGTGTTCTTGTACTTGCAGCTTAGTGAGTCCTAACTTTTTCTAACCAACTCTTTTCCTGGGGGTCTTTTAAGTCAAGATTTTCCTCCTACCTACACTAATCAAAGAAATAAGACCATTTAGATTTGTTGGACATTTTGGATCTAGTCGGGATAGCAGAGCGACTGCTGGATACAAGGTGATAATAAAATAATTACAGCTTGAAGAAGAAATTGATGAATGAAGATTGGCTGAGGGACATTAAAACTACAATGGCATCCACCATTGGAACTCCTGCTGTGCAGAGAACATTTTGAACAGGACATGCAGAGTGTTTTTTCTTTACAGGCATTGGACTTGAACTGAATGGTGTCACAAACCTATGCGGGTTGCCGTTTAGATTACCCAGCAAGAACACACCCTTAGATTCTACAGGGAAGAACATTTAAATGTGTTGATTTAGAAACATGCATTGGGTCTAGAGCAGGACACCTAACGGGACATTAGGTGATGTCCTCTGCTCATAACTGTGCTTCATAATTCAGCCTGTGGGAAGAAACAAACATATTTGCTCCAAGAGAATGATGTGGACAAACTTTCACACACAGGGGGTGTGGAGACACCCAGGACAAGCTGCTGTGGTTTGAAACTGTTCTGAACTTATCTCAAGTGGTGAACATGTTTCGACGGCCGAGACACTTGGGACCAGGTGGGACCAGGAGAAGACAAAGTGGTCCCACTTGAATTAACTGAAACCTAACATGGACTGTAAATGGTTTAGGGGTTTGCTGTGGTTATCAAAAGTTGAATCATCTGAGAAAAACCTTCTTTACCCTGACCGGGTTCACGCACACAACACAAAGATCCAATTACAGAGGTCCAGACATATGGACACAGAGACACATTTGTACAAGAAATCATTTAATCCACTGATTAAAATGCAGGTACTAAGGCTGATCACAGAACTAAAAGACAAAATTAATGCTGAAGATTGAAATACAGGTGATCAATATTTAAAGGTTTAGAAGGAATTACACAACTTCTCCAATATTTTTGATAGACTGTGAATGATAAGGAAATAAAATGCCAATTCTAGGTTTGGACAAAACTATTATTTTATTGACATAATTAATCTACTGGAACAAGATGTAGTGCGCAAACATAAAATACATAAAATGTAGGATTTAAGGATCACTGGGTGATAAATTTTCACGAACACTCGCGGCATAACCAGAAGAACTGTAGGAAAATAATAATGATAATAATTGATCAATAGAAATGCAATGTCTGAATACTGTCTGGTTAATTTGTCCTTCCTTCTGCAGAGATTAAACTAGTCGAGAGCTGAGAACTGGATACTCAATAAAGGACTGAATCGGAGGAAGTTTACAATGACATTATCAATGAAACAAATGTTAAGTGTACAGTCTCAGACTATATTTATCTAAAGCTGTATGAAGCAGTTAAATGGACAGGGGGAGATGTTTTTAAAGAGTAATTATACTGTTCACAGAATAAGGTCACAGTTTAATGGTTTGTTTCAACCCTTTCAAACAGGGGGTTATAGAATATCTAGCGTTGAGTAGATAAACTGTCTGTTAAAGCCAATATAGATTATTATTATATGCAATTATAGGAGTTAGAATTGCAGTACACTATGGGCATAAAAAATATCTGCTTTCAATTAGAAGTCCTTTCGGTTTGATACACGGTCAAGCTAAAACTGATTCACAAAACTACTTCTTGTCTCCTTCCAAGGCCACGCCCACTTTCTGAATATCAACCAATGACGACTTAGTAAGGCACTTGAGCATACAACTACTTCCTTTTTCTAAGCTGAGCCTTTCAAAATAAGATACTAATATGTAGGAATGCTTCTAATTAAAATAAAATACATTTCTGGAAATCTACAAAGTAGTACATCTTTAAAAACTTAGATGGTTACAGTTTTGGTCTTTAAAAACACACATTCAAAGTATTTTCAGTAAAGGTTCAGTAAATGTTCAGTAAAATGGCTATTCATTTTAGGAAGGACCAGGATCTAATTGGCATCAAACATCCTTAAAATACTTGGTAATGGTCATTTTTATATTCAATGCGGGGCCATCTGGCTCAGTTTGGCCAAGAGCGGGATTTCCCTAAGGGTCTCATCAGTTTTTACCGTCTGTTAGAGAGCATTTCATTTTGCTGGTGGTGAAAGGCCCAGCCTGCCCTGTAACGCCCCCTACTGGTACTCTTAAATTTGTAAGGTATGGAAGTGATGGAGGTTTATCCATGGAAATGGTGTAGTTGTAGCTGGTTTAGCTCCATATACTTCTCTGTTGACTTTCTTACAAGCATTTTGCCTAAAGGTTATGCTAAGTGTTGTGAAATATTAACTAGGCTACATGCCACAAAACAATATGACAATATCACAGCATAAAAATGTGTTAATTGCATATTGTTGAACTCATTATGAGCTCTGCCACAGCACACCTAATCAAAGTTTTGCTAGTGATTCGTCAGAGAAACTTCCTGGGAGGGTTGGCATAATTGTATCAATAACAGCAGTGAGTAATCTTATCCAGAGTTTCTCTTCATCACACAGGGAGGACTCTAAGTTCAGTGCAGATGAGAGCAAGCCCCTACCTGACTGTAGGCATTAGGAAACACTGTTGTGGGGGTGGGCCATAACTAGGGAGTTTATACTTTTTTCAAGCATCTGCAAATTCAGTCTTCCTCATAAATGCATCATTGTGATCTGTTGGTGGCTAATTAGCAGAAGCCAGAAGAAAATAAGTAAATATCTAACTATACGAAGGGAAAAAAAGAGAAAAGATGTTGACAGCTATTTCTGGTATTCTTTTATTTATCTTCTGATGAGTTGAAATATGATCACTGGCATTGATTAATATATATATATATATATATATATATATATATATATATATATATATATATATATATATATATATATATATATATATATATATATATATATATATATATATATATATATATATATATATATATATATATATATATATATATATATATATATTGAAAAGAAAAGAAAGACATTGATGGAGGAGAAGGAGCTGGAAATAATAAAGCAAGGCCTCAACTATGTGAAAGCTGATGCCCATAGTGATGCTCCACACTGGGACACAAAATATCCCTGGATTGCAGACCCTGCCACTCTTCCCAATAATAGATGTAGTGTGGAGTCAACTTTTTTGAGGACTGAGAGGAAATTAAACAAAGAGCCTGAATGGAAGACTGCTTATGCAGCCCAAGTGCATGAAATGGTGCAACGGAAAGCAGCAGTAAAACTTACAGAGGAGATTCTGTACAGCTGGAGAGGACCAATGTGGTATGTGAACCATCTAGTATTACCAAACCCTCATTCTGTAACCACTCCTGTACGCCTAGTGTGGAACAGCAGTCAAAAGTTTAATAGTCTAAGTATGAATGACATCCTGCTGAAAGGGCCTGATGTTCTAAATGCCATACAGGCTGTTTTACTGAGGTTTAGAGTAGGACTGCATGCAGCTTTGGGAGACATTAAAAAAATTTACAACTCTGTGTGGTTGGAGGACCAAGAGATGCATCTTCACAGATTTCTCTGGAGAGACAACCCAAAAGAAGAGATCAGTGAGTATGTTATTACCAGAGTTAATATTGGAGACCGTCCTGCAGGTTGCATTGCCCAATTAGCAATGGTTGAAACAGCAAAGCTCCTGATGTTTACCCACTTAGAAGAGAAATGGAGAATTCTGGAGGAGGACAGTTATGTTGATGGCATTTTAACATCTGACAATGATCCCGAACAGCTGCACAGAAACACAAAGAAAGTGGAAGAAATCCTTCAAGCTGGGGGATTCTTATTAAAACCATGGGTTCTATCAGACCAAAGTAGGAGGAAACAGGCTTGTTCAGATGAGGAAGCTCCATCACCAGGTAAAGACAAAATCTTTATACTCCCCAACCAGATGAAAGAAGAGGAAAAGAAGGCATTGGGAGTTGGATACTTGGTGTCTGAAGATAAGCTATGTATAATGACATCAATCAACTTCTCAAAAAGAAGACAGAAAATGAGATTAGGACAGAATTTGCAGGAAGAGGAAGTAAAAATAAATACTCCTGATCCTCTCACAAGAAGAGAATTACTTAGCCAAATAGCTGGCCTATATGTTCCCATTGGTTTAGTCACACCTGTCAAACAAAAAGGATCTATTCTGGTGAGAAAGGCTTTCCAAGAAGCCAGAAGTGGAGGTAAAACAGGTGACACTTGGAATCAACCACTTTCTGATACCCTTAGAGAAGAGGCAATTGTATTATTCCAGGAGTACGTGCGCCTGAGCCAAATCACATTTCACAGAAGCCTGACTCCAACTGGCTGGATCAGGAAACCCCCGAGAATCACATTTTCTGATGGAAGCGACAAAAGCTATGGTGCAATAGTGTACTTCCGATGGGAAACAGAGCAAGGGCTCCAAGTAAGACTTGTTGAATCCAAAGCAAAGCTCACAGCACTTGACCAGAAGGGAGAACCAGTGAAAGCAGAGATCTGTGGTGCAGTATTCGCAACTCGTCTCAGGAAATATATTGAAAGGAAAAGCAGAATTAACATTGAGAGATGTTATCACCTACTAGACAGCCAAACTGTCCTGGGAGCCATTCAATGAGACAGTTATGGGTATCAGACTTTCTTTGCAAACAAAGTAGGTGAAATACAGAAAGCTGGTGGATACCAAGAGACTTGAACATTGCAGATAGTATAACAAGAGGAGCGTCTCCTGAGTATCTTCAAGAGGCGTCAGAGTGGCAAAATGGACCCTAATTTTTGTGGCAACCTATTGAACAATGGCCAATAAAATCTGCCAAAGACATTGCCATGAGTGCAAAAGAAGGCATTGCAAAGCTTCAGAGAAAAGCATTTTCAGCAGTGATAACCCAAGCTCAATCCAAGTATTTAAAAGAAGGAATGGGAAAAAAGGGGACAAAAAGAATCCACTAGGGGCCACTAATGTCTGGAAAGAAGAGGGCAGTCAAATCCAATGGTTTTCACTTATAGTGATTGTCAAGCAACTAATTGAAGAGAGAAGATGCAGCAGTCTAACTAAGCTGGTCAGAGTCACTGCATGGGTGAGAAGAGCTGTTGAAAGATGGAAGCTCATATTGAGAACCCTGAAAGCCAGTAAAGGCAAAATGCCAGTAAAATGCTCTAAGAAAAATAGTAAACAGTCTGCTAGTTATGTTGAGCTAAGTGTTGGAAAGTTTAAAGATGAGCTGAGATATATTTTCCTGGCAGCTCAACAGAATGCTTCATTCAATGACACCACCCTAAACAGACTAGTGGTGTTTAAGGAACAAGACTCTGGACTTCATGTGTGTGGGGGACATGTTCAGCCCTTTGATGAGGACAAAAAGGCAGTTCCCATCTTACCCTATGACTCGTGGGTATCCACACTGTTTGCCCATGAAGCCCATGAAGCAAACCATGAAGATGTTGCTGGAACACTCTTGCGAATGAGAACAAGAGCGTGAGTTGTAAGAGGCAGAAAACTGGCCAGAAAAGTTATTAACAGTTGTGTGATATGCCGAAAAAATAGAGCAAGGAAATGTCAACAGATCATGGGTGATCTACCACCTGAGAGAACACAACCAGCCAGGCCTTTTGAGTATACAGCCATGGATCTTTTTGGGCCCTATGAAGTAAGAAATGAGACTCGTAAGAAAGTAAGACTCAAAGTCTGGGGCATTATCTTCTGCTGTATGTCATCCTGGGCGATACACACAAATCTTGTAAGTCATCAATCAAGTGAAGGATTTCTACTGGCTTATCAAAGATTCACATCCGTAAGAGGACATCCAAAAAAGGTTTGGTCTGACGCTGGAAAAAACTTTATTGGAATTAAATCTGTTCTTCCTGATCTTTACTTGTATTTGGACACACTAGACAAGGCACACATCCAGATCAAAACCATGAAACATGGGACAGAGTGGAGCTGGAAAATACACCCAGCAGACTCCCCCCACAGGAATGGAGCAGCAGAAGCAGCTGTAAAAATTGTCAAACGTGCACTACACAACCTAGGAGCAGATGGAGTTTTTACATGGGGAGAATTTCAAACATTTCTTTACATGGCAGCTAACCTGGCTAACGAAAGATCTGTAGATGCGTCCGTCCGTCTTCTTCCGCTTATCCGGGGTCGGGTCGCGGGGGTAGCAGCTTTAGTAGGGAGGCCCAGACGTCCCTCTCCCCGGCCACTTGGGCCAGCTCCTCCGGAGGAATCCCAAGGCGTTCCCAGCAGAGAGACATAGTCCCTCCAGCGTGTCCTGGGTCTTCCCCTGGGCCTCCTCCCGGTGGGACGTGCCCGGAACACCTCACCAGGGAGGCGTCCAGAAGGCATCCTGACCAGATGCCCGAGCCACCTCAACTGGCTCCTCTCGATGTGGAGGAGCAGCGGCTCTACTCTGAGTCCTCCCCGGATGACTGAGCTCCTCACCCTATCTCTAAGGGAGAGCCCAGACACACTATGGAGAAAACTCATTTCAGCCGCTTGTATCCGGGATCTCGTTCTTTTGGTCACGACCCAAAGCTTGTGACCATAGATCAGGGTAGGAACGTAGATCGACCAGTAAATCGAGAGCTTCGCTTTTTGGCTCAGCTCTCTCTTCTTCACAACGGATCAGTACAGCGCCCGCTTCACAGCAGACGCTGCACCAATCCGCCTGTCGATCTCCCGCTCCATCTTCCCCTCATTCGTGAACAAGACCCCAAGATACTTGAACTTCTCCACTAGGGGCAGCACATCCTCCCCAACCCGGAGAAGGCACTCTACCCTTTTCCGGTTCAAGACCATGGTCTCGGATTTGGAGGCACTGATTTTCATCCCGGCCGCCTCGCACTCGGCTGCGAACCGCTCCAGGGAGAGCTCTAGATCACGCCCTGATGAAGCCAATAGGACCACGTCATCCGCGAATAGCAGAGACACAATCCTAAGGCCACCAAAACAGATCCCCTCAACACCTTGGCTGCGCCTAGAAATTCTGTCCATAAAAGTTATGAACAGAATCGTGACAAAGGGCACCGATTCTGTTCAATTCTCACTGGAAACGAGTCCGACTTACTGCCGGCAATGCGGACCAGACTCTGACACCGGTCGTACAGAGACCTGACAGCCCTTATTAAATGGTCCGGTACTCCATACTCCCGAAGTACCCCCACAGGATCCCACGGGGGACACGGTCGAATGCCTTCTCCAGATCCACAAAGCACATGTAGACTGGTTGGGCAAACTCCCATGCCCCCTCCAGAATCCTGCTGAGGGTATAGAGCTGGTCCAGTGTTTCACAGCCATGACGAAAACCACACTGCTCTTCCTCCTTCCATATATGTTCTTCCGGCGGCGTCCCTGGCGGCAGCAGCCGAACACAGCTCTGTACCAACTCGTGGACTTTTTGCATAAAAATGCATAAAAATGCCGCCAAACTCGCTGGAAACCACTCATCTACCCAGCCGATCAGTACTTGACCGCGAGCGCCTGTTGGAGTTACGATCAAGTTGTGTTTTTGGACTTTTAAATACCACGCTCGACTGCTTACATGACTGTGGCGTCCTACGGAGACCAGCCCCGGAGGCCTGTGAAGCGGCGGCCTCGACGAGCAGCTCACGCCGGAGGAGAGCGACGCGGAAGCGGTGTAGCCGGCCGAAGAAGCGCGGGTGCCGAGGAGGCTTAGCAGCGAGGCTAAAGGCTAACCCATTCAGACCGCCGCTACCATCCATCTGGCTTTCCAACGTTCGCTCACTGGACAACAAAATGGACCATTTACAACTCGAGCTCTCTGCAAAGAGGGAGTTCAGGGACTGCTGCGCTCTCATTCTGACCGAAACATGGCTTTCATCATCAATCCCAGACAACGCCGTTAGCCTGGAGGGGCTAGCTACCTTCCGCGCCGACAGACAGACAGAACTCTGCGGTAAGTCCCGAGGAGGCGGACTCTGCGTTCACACCAATAACACCTGGTGTAAAAATGCTAGATTAGTCACAAGTCTCTGCTCTCCGGACATTGAGCTTATGATTATTAGCTGCAGACCTTTCTATCTGCCTAGAGAGTTCACTGTAGTAAACATCGCAGCGGTTTATGTTCCTCCCAGCGCTAATACTAAAGATGCTATGGGTGTACTCTATCGGACTATCTCTGAGCTGCAATCTGCACACACAGAGGGTGTTTTCATCATTGCTGGGGATTTTAACCAGGCAAATATGAAAACTGTTCTCCCTCATTTTTACCAACACGTGGATTTTGCAACTCGGGGAGAGAACACTCTAGACTTAGTCTACACAAACATTAAAGGAGCATTCAGAGCAGTCTGACTGGAACATGTTCAAAGCTGCTGCAACTTATGAGAACAAGATCAACATTGATGAGTACGCCATGACTGTGTCAGCCTACATCAACAAATGCATTGAGGACGTCAGCACCACCAAGACCATCATCACCCGAGCCAACCAACGACCCTGGATTACTGCGGAGGTCCGTCAAGCGCTAAAAGCACGGAACTCAGCCTTCAAGTCTGGAGACAAGGAGGCACTGAGGACAGCTAGAGCCAACCTGAACCGTGCCATCAGGCTAGCAAAGCGGAACCACAGTCAGAAAATCCAGGAGCTTTTCCATGACGCCAGCAACACCAGGAGCATGTGGAAAGGCATCCGGGCGATCACTGAATACAACACGCCCTCCCCCCCGGTGGGTGAAGTTGATGCTGACTTCCTCAATGGACTAAATAACTTCTTTGGGAGGTTTGAGGCACTAAACAGCACTCCAGCAGTGAAAGCTGTTCCCCATCAGGAAGAGGAGGTCCTCCGCCTTGACACAGCCGACGTGTGGAAGACTCTGAGCAGAGTCAACCCGCGGAAGGCCCCAGGCCCCGACAACATACCTGGGCGGGTGCTCAAGGAGTGTGCAGGTCAGCTGGCTGGTGTCCTCACAGACATTTTTAACACCTCGCTGGACCAAGCCACAGTGCCAGCATGCTTCAAGTCTGCCTCCATCATTCCGGTGCCAAAGAAACCTCAAGTCACCTGTTTCAACGACTACCGGCCTGTTGCACTGACTCCCATCATGATGAAGTGCTTTGAAAGGCTGGTAAAGGAACACATCGTCTCCAGTCTCCCATCAACACTCGACCCGTTCCAGTTTGCCTACCGACGGAACCGCTCCACTGAGGACGCCATCTCCTCTGCTCTTCACCTGAGCCTGGCACACCTGGAGGAGAAGAACACGCACGTGCGGATGCTGTTCCTGGACTTCAGTTCAGCGTTTAACATCATCATCCCACAACATCTGGTGGGAAAACTGGAGCATCTGGGCTTCAACACACCCCTACGAAACTGGCTGCTACACTTCCTCACCAACAGACCTCAGTCAGTCCGGGTCGGACAGAACACCTCTGATGTCGTCACCCTCAGCACGGGCTCCCCTCAGGGCTGCGTCCTGAGCCCCCTGCTGTTCACCCTGATGACTCATGACTGCGTCCCCAGGTTCACCACCAATCACATCGTGAAGTTTGCAGACGACACAACGGTGGTGGGCCTGATCAGAGACGACAACGACCAGGACTACAGAGGGGAGGTGGAGCAGCTGGTGGGCTGGTGCAGAGACAACAGCCTGATCCTGAACGTGGAGAAGACGAAGGAGATCATCGTCGACTTCAGGAAAAACCGGCCTCACCATGCTCCACTGCTCATCAACAACTCAGCGGTGGAGGTGGTCAGCAACACCAAGTTCCTGGGGGTGCACATCACGGACAACCTCACCTGGACTGTGAACACCACGTCACTGGTGAAGAGGGCACAGAAGCGACTGTACTTTCTGCGGAGGATGAGGAGAGCCCGCCTGCCCCCGCCCATCCTCACGACCTTCTACAGAAGCACCATAGAGAGTATTCTGACCAGAATCTCTCTGTGTGGTGTGGAGGCTGCAGTGCCTCGGACTGGAAGAACGTGAGGAGAGTGGTGAGGACAGCAGAAGGGATCATCGGGGCTCCTCTTCCCTCCATTAAAGACCTTTCATCGCAGCGCTGTGTGTCTCGAGCTCGTAACATCATCAAGGACCCCTCACACCCCCACCATAGACTATTCTCCCTGCTGCCCTCTGGAAAGAGGTTCCGCAGCATCCGCTGCAGGTCCACCAGGTTCTGCAAAAGCTTTTTCCCTGCTGCCATCAGACTGTTGAACTACTGAAGTATAAAAGTGTACCACACTAGATTCGCTGATTTGCACATTTGCACATTGTATCGTATCCTGCAAAATTGATGCTGCACCTTAACCGGAAACGTACCGCAAAAACTGTGTACAATGCAACTGTCTACCCTACTGCATATTTGTCTACATTTGGTTTACATTGTTTACATTTCAACTGCTGCACTTTATCCGGAAGTAAATTGAAATTTATCCTGTAAGTGACTGCGATTGATCACTGCACTTTATCCTGTACTGTAATTCACTGCAAGGTATCCTGTAGAGTTACTGCAATATTTCTGAGCTGTGTGAAAACGAAATTTCGTTCTGTATGCACTCTGTGTATACAAAATGACAATAAAGAAAGTCTAAGTCTAAGTCTGAATCCGAGATTCAACTATCCAATGGACCCTCCTTTCCAGAACCCCTGAATAGACCTTACCAGGGAGGCTTAAGAGTGTGATTCCTCTGTAGTTGGAACACACCCTCCGGTCCCCCTTTTAAAATAGGGGGACCACCACCCCAGTCTGCCAATCCAGGGGAACTGCCCCCAATGTCCACGCGATGCTGCAGAGCCGTGTTAACCAACACAGCCTCACAACATCCAGAGCCTTAAGGTACTCAGAGCAAATCTCATCCACCCCCGGGGCCTTGCCACCGAGGAGCTTTTTAACAACCTCGGCAACCTCAGCACCAGAGATGGGAGAACCTGGCCCAGAGTCCTCAGGCTCTGCTTCCTCAATGGAAGACGTGTTGGTGGGATTAAGGAGGTCTTCGAAGTATTCCGCCCACCGAAACACGACGTTCCGAGTCGAGGTCAGCAGCACACCACCCCCACTGTAAACAGTGTTGGTACTGCACTGCTTCCCCCTCCTGAGACGCCGGATAATGGACCAGAATCGCTTCGAAGCCGTACGGAAGTCTTTCTCCATGGCCTCTCCGAACTCTTCCCATGCCCAAGTTTCTGCCTCGGCGACCAGCCGAGCTGCCTGCCGCTTTGACCCATAGGCCAAAAAAGCCCGGTAGGACTCCTTCTTCAGCTTGACAGCTTCCCTCACCGCTGGTGTCCACCAGCGGGTTTGAGGGTTGCCGCCGCAACATGCACCGACAACCTTGCGGCCACAGCTCCGACTAGCCGCCTCAACAATAGAGGTGCGGAACATGGTCCACTCGGACTCAATGTCCCCCGCCTCCCTCAGGACTGTCATGGTTTTTGCCACATGTCTGACCCACATGCAGAACACTCTCAGGAAACAAAGAAAGTTTTAGAATGTTTATTAAAGAGGTTTGGAATCTTCTGTGACGAGCTCCAGGTATGGGTTATGGAGGGGAACTTAGCCAGGAGGTCTGTAAAGATATTCAGTGTTACTGCAGAAAGGATTGTCTCCGGAAGGTGCAGGAATAGATAGCTTACTGGGTGATGGGTGGAGTTGCGCCAGGGGTTGAGTTAGTTGGAACGCGGTGGAGGGTGGGCAGGTCTGGATCCAGGAGTGGAGGTGGTAGTGGTTATCCAGGAGCTGCCAGCCAGGTATTTGTCCAGAACTGAGTCCTTGTAAGGTGCAGATGGTCCACAAATCCAGGAATCCAGGGCACAGGGCCAGATCTGAGGGAAAGACAGAGTTAAATCTTCAGGGCTTCAGAAGCTGAACTGAGCAACAGAGGGCTAGAGTCATACCACACAGGTAGCACACTCAGGCATCGAAGGGCTGGCAGCAGGCTTCTTAAATACTCCACTCCTGATGATGTAGATGGAAAACACCTGCTGCACCACCAAACCACCACGCTCCCTGATGTCATCTAGAGGACTAAAAAGGTAAAGCAGAAAAGAAGGAGACCAAGTCTCCCAGACTCCAACATCACCCCCCCCCCCTCAACGGCCGCCACTTGGCGGCCTAGAAGCAGTGGACGTCAGTGAAGTTTCATAATCAGAGATAAGGGTCGGGTCACAAATAAAGGAACGGGGCACCCATGAGCGGTCCTCAGGACCGTAACCCTCCCAGTCAATGAGGTACTGCCACCCACGACCCCGTCTACGGGAGTCCACAATTCTTCGGACAGAGTAGACTGGGTGACCCTCAAAGACCCGGGCGGGAGGAGGGGGCTCGGCTGGAGGGCATAAGGTGCTGGTCTGAACAGGTTTAATGTGAGACACATGAAATGTGGGGTGGATGCGGAGGCTGGAGGGAAGACGAAGACGGACTGCTGAGGAACCAATTAGAGACTCAATCTCGTATGGACCAATGTAGCGGGGGGCGAGTTTCCTGGAGACTGATTTCAGTGGGATATCCCGAGAGGAGAGCCAAACCTTTTGTCCAGGAAAGTATCGTGGTGCAGGGAGCCGTTTGCGATCTGCATACCGGCGGTTCTGTTCAGCTGTGCGTTAAAGAGCAGATACAGTGTTAGACCAGATTGTTTTACAGCGGCGTATATGATGATGAACGGAAGTAACTGAAATTTCTCTTTCGTCAGCAGGAAATAGTGGTGGTTGATATCCAAGAGATATTTCAAAAGGTGACAAGCCAGTTGCTGCAGAGTTGTGCGTGTTGTGTGCATACTCTACCCAGGGTAGATAACTGCTCCAATCTGATGGGTTGGTGGATGTTAGGCATCTGAGGGTAGACTCAAGTTCCTGATTCATCCGTTCAGCCTGACCATTAGATTGGGGGTGGTAACCGGAAGTGAGTGAGACCTTTGCATTGAGAGCCGAACAGAACTGTCTCCAAACTTGGGATATAAACTGGGGGCCACGATCTGACAGGATGTCCTGGGGAATTCCATGCAGCCGGAAGACATGTTTAATGAGTAGTTGAGCGGTTTGGAAGGCCGAGGGAAGTTTCTTGAGAGGGATGAGATGACAGGCTTTAGAGAAGCGGTCAATGACTGTAAGAATTGTTGTCTTACCTCGAGATGTGGGGAGTCCGGTGACGAAGTTGAGAGCGATATGTGACCAAGGGCGCTTGGGAATAGCGAGAGGGTTAAGGAGACCACTCGGTGGTTTATGAGAGGTCTTATTGCGGGCACAGATGGAACAAGCCAGGACAAAGTCTTTTACATCTCTGTGGATGGATTGCCACCAAAAACGTCGAGATATTAAGGCAACAGTGCGACTGGAGCCAGGGTGTGCAGAAAACTTAGCAGTGTGAAACCAGTGAATGAGACGTGAACGGACTGATGTAGGAACATACATCTTGTTAGGTGGACATTTACTAGGACTGGGTTCTTGTTGGAGGGCTTCTTGGACAATGTCTTCAATCTCCCAGGTGAGGGAACCCACAGTGCAGCTGGGAGGTAAGATGAAAGCTGGGTCCTTCTTAGAATCCGATGAGTACTGTCGGGAGAGAGCATCTGGTTTGAGATTCTTTGAGCCTGGACGATAAGAAATGGAGAGATTGAAGCGGGAAAAGAACATAGACCAGCGAGATTGACGGGGGTTTAAGCGTTTGGCTGACTGAATGTATGAAAGGTTCTTATGATCTGTCCAGACCAGCACCGGATGTTCCGCGCCCTCCAGTCAGTGGCGCCATTCCTCGAGGGCCATCTTAATGGCTAGCAGTTCACGGTCTCCTACATCATAATTACGTTCAGTCTGAGTTAGTTTCTTAGAGAAAAAGGCACAAGGATGTAACTTGCCATCATTCTCGTCACGTTGGGATAAGACAGCTCCTACTCCAATATCTGATGCGTCGACTTCCAAAGTGAACTGTTTGAGGGGATCAGGATGAATCAGAATGGGCGCTTGAGAAAATCTCTCCTTAAGAGCGAGGAAGGCAGAGTTTGCTTCAGGAGTCCAAGTGAACATGGCCTTTGTGGAGGTCAGGGCAGTGAGGGGGGCAGCAGTCTGGCTATAATTCCGGATGAAGCGTCTGTAAAAGTTAGCGAATCCCAGGAACCTCTGAAGTTGTTTTCTGGAGTCCAGAACTGGCCAATCAAGTACTGCCTTGATCTTATCAGGATCCGATCGGACCTGCCCACCCTCAAGGATATAACCTAGGAAAGTGACTGATGACTTGTGAAACTCACATTTCTCTGCTTTAATAAACAGTCTATTTTCCAGAAGGCGTTGCAAGACGAGACGGACATGACGGCGATGATCAGTGAGGTCCTTAGAATAGATTAAGATATCATCCAAGTAGACAAAGACAAAAACATTCAGAAAATCACGTAGGACGTTGTTAACAAGGGCTTGAAAAATTGCTGGAGCGTTACAGAGTCCAAAAGGCATAACTAGGTATTCAAAGTGTCCTAATGGAGTCTTGAAAGCCGTCTTCCACTCATCCCCCTGGCGAATACGGACAAGATGGTAAGCGTTCCAAAGGTCCAGTTTTGTGAAAATGGTTGAATCTTGAACTGGTTCAAAAGCAGACGAAACGAGTGGAACGGGGTATTTATTCTTGATGGTAATCTGGTTTAGGCCTCTGTAGTCTATGCAGGGACGGAGGGAACCATCCTTCTTGCTGACAAAGAAGAAACCTGTCCCCAGTGGCGAGGAGGAGGGTTGGATTATACCAGCTGCCAGAGACTCATTTATGTACTTCTCCAGAGTCTGTCGTTCAGGACGTGAGACATTGTAGAGTCTACTGGAGGGAAGTGGAGCTCCAGGTAGGAGATCGATAGCAAAGTCATACGGGCGATGGGGTGGTAGAGATAATGCTTTGCTCTTACTGAAGGCTAGTTTTAAATCATGATATTCTTCTGGAATAAGTGTGAGATCGATGAGGTCTGCTTCATTCTGGTTTGCTGGTGACAAACTTGGAGGAACAGCAGATTGCAAGCAGGAGGAGAGACATCTGGTGGACCAGGATTCAACACGGGACTCTGACCAGTTTAGATGGGGATTGTGCTGTCTTAACCATTCATAACCAAGGACTATGGAGGATTGAGTGGTGGGAAAGACAAAAAATGAATGTGTCTCCCTGTGGTTACCTGAAACGATCAATTCCACTGGCTTGGTTTGGTGAGTTATGCAAGGAAGTTCTTTTCCATCCAGAGAGGTGACCTTAAGAGGTGTGGGAAGAAGTACGGTTTCAATCTTGGCCTGGATGACGAGGTCTCGGTCAATTAGGTTCTGTTCACAACCAGAATCCACCAGAGCGGAGAGACTAAGGCGATCATTGTTGAACTGGAGAACGGCAGGGAGAATGAGTCGAGGGGTCTTATCCATAACTTTCTGGTCCGCCAGTCTCCCTCTCAAAACTGGCGGACCCTTCCTTTTGGCCGGATGGGACAGGAAGAGATGAAATGATCTGGTGAACCACAGTAAAGACATTGGTTAGAGTCCATTCGGTGTTGTCGTTCTTCTGGGGAAAGATGGGCCCGTCCCACCTGCATGGGTTCTGGTTCAGGGATGGAAGAGGTTACAGGTGGCTGGGGAACCAATGCAGAACCGGGCAGGGGATTGTGTCTCACAGCAATTCTCTCAGATTTGATTCTTCTTCTGTTTTTCAGTCTATTATCCAACCTGGTGGCTAATACTATCAAATCATTTAAAGTTTCAGGTTCATCTAATGGGGCAAGTTCATCCTTTAATGATTCATCTAAAGACTCATAGAAAGCTGCTTTTAAAGCAGGTGAGTCCCAGCCTGATGCTGCGGCTAAAGTACGGAACTCTATAGCAAAGTCTGAGACGGGTCTACCTCTTTGTTTTAGTGACCAGAGGCGACGTGAAACACCGGTCTGATCCATCTCAGAAGAGAAGGTTAGTTTAAACTACTTCACAAACTCATCAAAAGTACAACCAAAACTATTTGGGTCGGTAAAGCGGGCCTCAGCCCATCTTAACGCTTTACCAGAAAGGAGGCCTATTATATAGGAAATTTTAGCCCCATCATGGGAAAAGGACTGAGGAGAGCGGTTAAACATCAATGTACACTGTAGGAGGAAACCACCGCAATTTCCAGTGTCTCCAGAAAACTTGTCGGGGTTAGGTAAACTTACGTCACGAGGATGAGAGAGCTGCTGTGAAACAGGTGGTCCAATGGCACCATCTGTATGTGAAGGGGACTGAGTTGGCTGTAAATTCTGTAGTAGAGTGGCCATCTGATCCAAACGTTGATTTGTGGCTTGATGTTGTTCCAGGAGAGCTCGGAGTGTTACTTCAAGAGTTTGAATTTGTTGTTGCTGATCTGAAAGAGCCTTCCTGAGAGTGTCCGCTGGACCTTCCTGGCCTGAGTGTTCTGTCATGGTTTTTGCCACGTGTCTGACCCACATGCAGAACACTCTCAGGAAACAAAGAAAGTTTTAGAATGTTTATTAAAGAGGTTTAGAATCTTCTGCAACGAGCTCCAGGTATGGGTTATGGAGGGGAACTTAGCCAGGAGGTCTGTAAAGATATTCAGTGTTACTGCAGAAAGGATTGTCTCCGGAAGGTGCAGGAATAGATAGCTTACTGGGTGATGGGTGGAGTTGTGCCAGGGGTTGAGTTAGTTGGAACGCGGTGGAGGGTGGGCAGGTCTGGATCCAGGAGTGGAGGTGGTAGTGGTTATCCAGGAGCTGCCAGCCAGGTATTTGTCCAGAACTGAGTCCTTGTAAGGTGCAGATGGTCCACAAATCCAGGAATCCAGGGCACAGGGCCAGATCTGAGGGAAAGACAGAGTTAAATCTTCAGGGCTTCAGAAGCTGAACTGAGCAACAGAGGGCTAGAGTCATACCACACAGGTAGAACACTCAGGCATCGAAGGGCTGGCAGCAGGCTTCTTAAATACTCCACTCCTGATGATGTAGATGGAAAACACCTGCTGCACCACCAAACCACCACGCTCCCTGATGTCATCTAGAGGAGTAAAAAGGTAAAGCAGAAAAGAAGGAGACCAAGTCTCCCAGACTCCAACAAGGACGTGTTCAAAGTTCTCCCGGAGGTGGAAGTTAAAGCTCCGTCTCACAGGGGACTCTGTCATGCATTCCCAGCAAACCCTCACAGTACGTTTGGGCCTGCCCGGTCAGACCGGCTTCCTTCCCCGCCATCGGAGCCAACTCACCACCAGGTAGTGGTCGGTGGAGAGCTCCGCCCCTCTCTTCACCCGAGTGTCCAAGACATGCGGCCGCAGATCAGATGAAACGACAACAACCTGCAGATGCCAGACCTGTAGATGCCACAGCTCAAAGCCATGATGAAAGCATATGGTGTAACTCCTTTTTTTTCTTCCCAGTGTCCTGTCTAGCCATGTGGCAATAAGAATTGATGTCTTAATGCCAGATAGAGCTCGACAGATTTTGCTTTCACAAGTGGAGCAAACAGCTTTCGCCATAATGCTCCGCTTGATTTATGTATGTAAATAGCTTTATTGTGATTCCTGCAGGGAGAATTTCAAATTATATGGACACTACAATGGGAAAGTAGGAGAGTAAAGAAAGGACAAGAAGAGAAAAAAAGAAAGAGAAGAGGTGAAAGAAAGAAGAGATAAAAGGGAAAGAATGATAAAACGTTCTCTGTCTGCTCCATCACCTGGAAAGAGAAATGTAAAAAGAACAGCACAACCAACAGACATAAAGCAACAGATACAATAGAGTAACACCTTGATACCATTGCTAAATCATATGTATTATTATTTAAGCTGACATGTGTAAAGTGATACCTGAGAAAAGAAAGTGAGAGGAAAATAAATAAATAAATAAATTACAGGCTTTCCGTATATAAGTGAACACTTAATACCTGGAACCCAGCACCTGTGGGTGTTTGTGAGAGTGCTCTAGCTTATGTAAAAATTATCCAGAAGGAAATAGCGCGATAGTGGTTGTGGAGAATCAAAGGCCCGCCTTCCCCGAGCACCGAGGCAGGAGTCAGGGGACCCATAACCCCGGACTCCCAAAGGGGCCCCCAAAGCAGGGCGCCCAAGAGGGGCCAACACAGTAAATCTGCAATCCCCCCCCCCCAGGGAATGAGAAGTGAAGACCCTGAGTAAATCCCCCTGCCACCACAATGCCGACGCCCCCAGGAGCCACGAGGACGAGCCTGTGGGCTCCGCCGGCAGCCAGCTACACTGAAGTGGTCCCGGTACAACCCCTGTAACTCCTAACTCTCTGCTGCTTGGAAGAGCTAGCCCAAGAGGTGACAACTGCAGTTTTGACTTTGAAGGATATTCTTTCAAAAGACTGAGACTTATCCAAGCAGAAGTGGACAGATTATGGAAAAAGTAAAATAGATTTTACATGATTCATATTTTGTGCAGTAAAACCAAGGAAAATTTGTTTGAGTGTTTGTCTTAAAAATGTGAGATTATGGACATCATGGTATGCATTGCTTGCAATATGCAGTTTGTTTGTTGATTTCATTTACAGTTAAGTTTTGAAAACTGGTTGAAAATGTTAAACATTTAAGATATTTAATTGTAGTTTCTGTTATGCATTTTATCCTTGTAGGTTATCAGCTACTTACATGTTTGTGAGATTTGTCTCAATCAAAAAGAAAAGACAATTATAGAAACCAAACTGAGTTGAGTTGTCCCAGCATCCTTTTGTTTGTGGCGTGGCCTTTTCAAGTTTTGGCAAGAGCTAGAGAAGCTAAGGAAACTTGACAATGAGGCTGAAGAACCCTCCCTTGAGGCCAACTTCAAGCCAATTGCACAAATCTCCATTAAATGTGGAATATACCAAGGAGATGTTGTATCCCCTCTACTGTTTCCATAGGCCTGAACCCCCTAAGCCAAATAATAAACAAATCTGGCAATGGATACCGACTCAGAAATGGGGCCACTATCAGCCACCTCCTGTACATGGATGACATCAAGCTGTACGCCAAGAATTAGCTACACTTTGACTTGCTGATCCACACCACCAAGATTTACAGCAGGGACATCGGAATATCATTCGGGCTGGAGAAATGTGGCTGGATGGTGACAAAGAGAGGGAAGGTAATCCACACAGAGGGGATTGCACTCCCAGAAGGGAGAATAGCAGATGTACAAGAGAGTTATAAGTACCTCGGAATACCACAAACAAATGGCAACCACGAAGAGGCCACAAGGAGAGCAGAAACAGCCAAATACCTGCAACAAGTAAGGCAGGTTCTGTGAAGTCAGCACAATGGCAATAACAAGGTCTGGGCAATTAACAGCTATGCCTTGGCAGTAATCAAATACCCTGCTGAGGTAATAAGTTGGACAAATGATGAAATCCAGACCACTGATGTTAAAACATGAAAGCAACTCACCATAGATGGTGGATTACACCCCAAATCCAGTATCTACAGGCTATACACTAAGTACAAAGAAGGAGGCAGAGGCCTAGCAAGCATCAGAGCCACCACTGAAGATGAAACATCCAAGCTCCAAGAATATATCAGGAGGAAGGCCCCAAGGGATCAAGTGCTTAGTTAATGAATGGAAGCTAGAACACAAGGAACCATCATGGGAGAAAAAACCACTGCATGGGATGTACCACCGACAGATAGCTGAAGCAGCTCATATGACTAAATCTTGGAAGGTGGAGCATGGAAGGTGAAGACAAAAGCAGTGCCCACGGTCAACAGAGTACTCAGGGCAGTAACCCCAAATCTGGAGAAGTGGCTCCAACAGATACATGGTTAAACATCTGAGTCCAGAAAAGCGCAATCTTGGGAACAGCTAAGATCCTAAGAAGAACCCTCAAGCTCCCAGGCCTCTGGAAAGAACCCCAGCCCGAGAAATGGAGAGCCACTGCTCAGGAGTATAAGGGGTGGTTAAGAGAGCAGAGTGTGTGTATGTGTGTGTGTGTGTGTGTGTGTGTGTGTGTGTGTGTGTGTGTGTATGTGTGTATGTATGTATGTATGTATGTATGTATGTATATATATATATATATATATATATATATATATATATATATATATATATATATATACATAAATAATATGTGTGTGTGTATGTACACACATACACTCCTTCAAGCTGCCTGCCTGCCACCCTCTTCACCAACATCCTGATGCTCCACCACTGGGAGCTTTCCACTGAGTCCACTCCTACACCCCAGCCCCCTGGCGGATCCACTACAGTCTTGCGGTAAGCCCATTAGCCAAACAACTGAAAGCCATGACAGAAGAACACTCTGGCCAAACTGTCCCAGTAGACACACTCAGGAGGACTCTTTCCACCCAGCAGGAGCAGCTCCATGCTCAGGGGCTGGCCGTTCGGGCAATACAAGATCAGCTGTAGGGGGTTAGCGCCCAATTAAGCCAGCTGACTGATGCGCTCCAAACCGCCCTACAGGGTTCTCCTCCAGTGCCTCCCGACAACACTTCCGGTCCAACGATCCCCGAGCCTAGTCCTCATGCCTGTGAAGCTGTTCCTCCCAGGCCGGAGAAGTTTTCCGGGACAGTGATGACTGCTGCGGATTTCTTTTTCAGTTCTCCCTCACGTTCAACCATTCTCCTCGCACATATTCGCATGACAACGCTAAATGTCTTTTGTTCTGGGTCTGTTAATGGGAAGAGCCTTAAGATGGGCCGAGGCCCACTTTTCCAACTGCCAAGCGTTTGGCTGCCCCTTTGACGAGTTTATTCAGGAGTTTAAGTCAGTATTCTCGGCAGATTCCGACCCGGTCCAACTATCTCGCCTCTTATGGGCACTAAAACAGAAAACCGTCCAGTTGCCAATTTTGCGATTGAGTTCCGCACACTGGCAGCCGCTGCTGGCTGAAAACCCCGCACCCTTAAAGTGGCCTTCTTCCAGGCTTTAGATGAATCCCTCAAGGATGAGTTGGCTCGCGTCGAAGAACCCGAGACCTTGAAAAAACGTATTGCCCTTGTAACTCGCCTTGATAACCAGATCAGGAGCTGGAGACGGTGCCGGGTGGAGAGGTATTCTCCGTGCCCCTCGACTCCGCCCCTAGTTGGTCTGTTGTAGTTGCTCCTTCCTCTCCAGAACCCATGCAGGTGGGCAGGGTTTGTCTCACCCCGGAGGAGTGACAGCAATGCTGGGAGGCGAACCTATGCATTTATTGCACCTCACCAGAACATTTAATTAACGTGTGCTCGAAACGGCCAAAAGACCAGGTCCGTCGGCTGTAGTGGGGAAGCCAATGGACCAAGTTGAAACCTCGTTCTCCACGTCCCCGCACCTCTGCCTTCCGTCAACCATCCTGACAGCACGCCACAGCTTAAACCTTTCCGCCCTCGTAGACCCCGGCTGCAATTTTAACCTAATAAATCTCTCCTTAGTTCGGCAGGCTAAGATCGAGAGAGTGCTGCTGCCCACGCCCCTCCAGGTCTCCACCCTGGACGGAGGGAGCCTTCCACGGAGGACCCACTAGACTAAACCCCTGAAGATCGTCATCGCTGGTAATCATCGAGAATGAGCTTCCTTTTATGTTTTTTCCATGAAGCACACACCCATCGTTCTGGGCTTTACATGGTTGCAGCAGAAAAATCCCCACATAAATTGGTCTAAGCGAAGGCTCGAATCATGGTCCTCTAGCAGTCACTCTCAATATTTTCAGTCCGCCGTTCCCTCCAGGTCTCCTTCGGGGGTCCTCGTAGATAAGGAGGATCCCATGGATTTAAGCCTCGTCCCCGAGCAGTATTGGGATCTGCGGTTAGTGTTCAGCAGGAGTAAGGCAGAATCCCTACCTCCTCACCATCCATATGACTGTTCAATTGACCTGCTGCCCAGCGCTCCGCTGCCCACCAACCATCTCTATAACATCTCCTGGGCTGAGCGACAAGCCCTCGAAAAATATATAAATGAGTCCCTAGCCTCCGGCCTGATCCGTCCTTCTTCCTCTCCACTGGGGGCCGGTTTCTTCTTTGTATGGCAGAAGGACGGATCTCTGCGCCCCTGCATTAATTATTGAGGATTAAATCAAATTACGGTAAAGAATAAACACCCACTCCCTCTCCTCTCATCTGCACTCGAACCGGTCCAGGACGCCACTGTATTCACAAAATTAGACAATGCTTATCACTTAGTTTGGATCCACCGGAGGATGACTGGAAGACGGCCTTCAAAACTCCTCTTGGACACTTTGAGGACCTGGTCATGCCGTTCGGACTCTGTAACGCCCCTCCAGTGTTCCAAGCGCTCGTCACTGATATTACACAAAGCGAGGCAACAGGCGTGTTGATGCATCAAGTGCAATTTTGGTCATTAAAGCGAAGCCAGAGCGACACAGGGGAGATAAAGCTGTTTTCATTCAACATGGAACACGAGCTGATAGTGGCGGTCTGCGGCCGACCTGAGTTGTATGACTCAACCAATTATTATTAAGAGTGAGTGAAGAGACTGGAGTGGCAGCTAAGCGAACTTTGCCTGCTGTGCGAATTGCTGGCAAAACTGGAAGTATACGCTTACACCTCTTCATATGTTTTGGTTAGTGTAGTGGAGATTTCAACCGTTCACTGCAATTATCTAACTTGCGTGTTTTGTCGTTCCAGTTGGGAAGGCTGTAGGCCATCCATGTGCTTTTTTGTCACGTAATGATGTATGAGTTTAAGGAGGTCCAAAATCGGCACGGTCGTCTGAAGCTCCTTTCCTCTCCACAATAAAGTACTGTTGACTCCATGAAAGCTCAATCAACAGGAGCTATAATTAGAGAAATTCTGATGCAGCCTTTGCTTAAGTGGGATTCAGATAGCTGCTCAGAGCAACTCTGAGTAAGGAGATGAAAGGAATTCTTATAGTGAGGAGGTGTGGTTGACCCTGCTTCTAGATGTGACAGTGTCTTTTAAGAGTTATAAATGGTTGATAGCACAAGTAACAAAACAAATAAATCAAGTAATCAAGGGGGAGAAATTAACCAAATAGACGGGATTAAGAAATCTGTGACATGATGAAACTAGGCAAAATTAAATAATTGTCACAGCATAAAAATGTTCAAACATGCCTTATTTACATCCTCATCATTTTGATTTGCTTCTTATGTTTAGACGGCATACTGGTCATTTTACTACTTCATGTATTAGATATTAACGGCAATCACTGTCAGGTTTGTGTCTTGGTTTGGAGCAAATCACAGACAAGAGTAAGGAAGCCGTATGTTTAGTGACGAATGATTTTAATATATAAATAAACAAGGCTTACAGGCAGACATGAACCCAGGACCATGACTAGGCAGAGATCAGAACAGGGGCTCCATCTGAATCCCCTTAATAATAGCTTCTATTCCTTGCTCCTGTTCCTTGGATTTTCACAGGATCAACAGTAATAACTATCGTGGGGAGGGAAGGAGCTTCGGACTGCTGTGGCAAATTCAAACAGCCTTCAACTCCGACGTCATTATGTGACGGAAATGCTCATGGATGATGGGAGTCAAATCCAGGCCTATAGCCGCCAAAAATGAACTAAAAAGTGTGTGATCTCTTCTCTCCGGCCATTTCCGTTGATTTCCATGAGGTGGTGGTAGGGTACATCATGTCCCACAAAAGGATTGTAGGATACCTTAAGGGTTCTTAACACCAGTAAGGGACGTCACGGGGTACCTAAGCAAAACTAGCTGAGTGAGGGAGAATGCAGGCTATTCGGCCAGCACTTATCATGGCAAACCCTGACGCACTTCTGATTTGGCTAAAGAGTCCTTGCTCCATAAAAGGGTATTCGGATTGAGACAAGGTAACATGACAAAGTATCTGACAACTCAGTGTGGCTAGCTGTCTGACTAAATAGAAGAGGAAAACAATAGGGACAGCAGGTGAAGCAACCAAGCACAGGTGGACTGAACGAAGGTAATTAGGCTGAAGGAGGAGTAGGAATATGAACTGACTGATGCAGGGAATTAACATAACCTAGCAGGAGATGGAGAATGGACCAGATAAGGACAAGAAATCTAAATAAACTAAGAAAGGTATAACAGAACTACAAACATAAGAACATAACGTGACACATGAATTTCTCCACTGTGAGATCAATAAAGTCTATCTTATCTTAACCTAACAGAAACCGGATCTAACAGATACATTAATCTCGTAACCTAAAATTTTAACAGATAACTAAACTGGTAATATAAATGAGATTCTAGAGACAGATACCAAAACATAAACAAACCCCTGGGAATCCAGACACTCACCGGTCAGCATTTATTGTGATTGCCAGCTTGTATAAAGCGCTTGTGTTTGGCAAAACAACCAACATAAAATAGAGAAAAGAAGGTGAAAAAAAATAATTAAACAGAGGAGAAGCATCTCTGTCCACAAAGCTCCAGGAGGAGAATAGAGGCGTGTTGAAAGCTATTTGTGAACCTATACAGCCTCTGGCAAAAATTATGGAATCACCATTCACAGAGGATGTTCTTTCAGTTGTATTATTTTGTCAGGGGAAAAAAACTGATCTCAGACATGATACAAAACTACAGTCAATCTATGTGGAAACATTCTGGCTTTAAGAAACACCAAAATAAATCAAGAAAAAACATTGTGGTAGTCAGTAACAGTCACTCTTTTAGCTAAAATAGAGGGTTAAAATAGAATTATGGATTCACACAATGCTGTGGAAAATAATATATAATCACCCGGGAAATTTTCATTCCCAAAACTAACACATGCATCAGATTAGATCTGCTCATTAGTCTGTAGTTAAAATGGAGTGATCACTCTTTGGAGAGCTGTTGCACCAAGTGGCCAGACATGAATCATGTCACCAACGCGAGCCATGTCAATTGTAAAAGATGTGGGTTGTTCAGTCAGCTGTGTCCAAAATATGGACCAAGTACAAACAACATGGGAATGTCGTTAAAGGCAAGCATACTACTAGACCAAGGAAGACATCAAAACGTAACAATAGAAGATGTAAAGAAATATGTCTTGAAAACAGAAAATGCAGAAAAAAACTAATGAGGAACAAATTAGAGGAAACTGGAATCAACGTTTGTGACTGAACTGTTAAGGTGCGTTCACATCAAATACGAATGTGGCAGACCCAGTGACAGATTTACATGATATTCCTATTTAGAGGTGTAATACAGGAGCAATGTGACACAAAGTGATGCTAAGTGAGACTACCAAGGCAATTAAAGTGACGCAAAAGGTCCAATTTTGGTGATTAAAGTAAGACCATAGTAACACGACTCCTGCGATGGATCCAAAGTGACAGTTGTTAGTTGAAAAACCTGAACTTTTTTGCCTTATAGCGCCTCGACAACCAATAAGGAACTGGATGTGGCTGTAAAGTGGGGTGAAGGACTGTGGCAGAGAAGAAGCAGTTTTCAGTCAACATTGAAGACAAGCTGATAGTGGCAGTTTGCAGTCAGTCTGAGTTATATGACTCAACCAATTATTACTACCAAAACCAGAAAGTCCAGAAAGGATCAAGCCTGGAGAAGAGTGAGTGAGGAGGCTGGAGTAGTAATTAAGTGAAAGCGTCACAAGATAATGCCATTGTACTACTGTATTTCTGGCTTGTTGCCTGTTGTGTGAATGGCCGACGATAATGTCAGGCGAGAGACAAATGTGGTTACATTGTGGTGTCATTCGCATCAAGACACCTTCAGAAACTACCTAAAGGAAATAAGATTTACATACAGAAAAGCTAGATGTAAGCGATCATTAACACCTAAACAGAAGAAAACAATGTTACAGTGGGCTAAGAAAAAGCAGTTGTGGACTGTGGATGACTGGATGAAAGTCATAAGTGATGAATCACAAATCTGCATTGGGCAAGCTGATGATGCAGAAACCTTTGTTTGGTGCTGTTCCAATGAGATTTATAAAGATAACTACATGAAGAAAACATGCAAATTTTCACAGCCATCGATGCTATGGGGGTGCATGTCAGGTAACGGCACAGGGAAGTCTAGATTGACATCTTGGACACTTGTCGCATCAATTGAGAGAAAGTTTGGGAATGACTTTCATGATTCTGTCACTTTTTCCTCAGAATTCAGTGATTCCATAATTTGTTTCCTTTGCTTGAGCTAAAAAAGTGACTCTTATTGATGCTCACAATGTTTTATCTTGATTTCCTTTAATGTGTCTTAAAGCCAGAAAGTTGTCATTTAGAACGACTGCAGTTTTGTGTCATGTCTGTTATCTGTTTAGTTTGTTTTTTTCAACAAAATTAAACAACTGATAAAATGTCATCTGAGACTGGTGATTCCCAAATATTTGCCAGGGGTTGCATGTAATATGATCAACCCGGATGGCTAAATCAGTTTATGCTTCCATTAAAGGTGTTTATAATAGCTGTTTATCTCCTTCTTCCCATTTTAATGAACCTTCACTGATTTGTGGCAAGTTAAGTTTTATGGGGCCCATTCTCTTTTGTAATTTTTCAATGTTTTCACTTTGAATCACTGTTAGTGCCGAGATGCATACTAGAGCATAATGCATTTACGGTCCACCCTCCCCAACTGTGGAATGAGGTTGCTCAGATTTACTTGTTTTCCACTATGCATCAGTCTGGGTTGATGTATATGACCAATAATTTCCATTAGCAGGAGCTTGGTGGTGAGTGCAAGGCACGATACCCTGTTAATTAAATATCTTATCAAGCTTACGTTATTGGATTGCTGCAGATTTACCAGTGATTCTCACTGCCTCAAACATAATTTTTAATTATGCGGGTGTTAAATCATGCAATTTAGGTATATAGATGACAAAGCTACTGTTGGAGCCAGATGGCACATCAGTGCAAAACACATGTCATCCTGCACTGGTCATTTTCCTTTTTTTAGAGGGTTTAACATTTGTTTGGGTGGCAGTGCAGAGATCAGAGCCTGTTTAATGTTTCATGGAGTACAACTGTTAATAATACTACTCCTAATAAACTGTCACAGGTACTTTTAACATAGACCAATCTAATGCATCTACTCTGATAAACCACAAAATTGTTAATTAAACAAATAAATAAAATTTTGAATTCAACTTGTCTTCCTTTTTAAATTTAAGTTAAAAATCAATAGGTAAAACCTGACTATCTTGTAAATTTAAAATTGTCCTAATCTTTTGGCGCAACCGGTAATTTGGTATTTTGTCAGTTTCTATCTAATAATCAATTTAAAAGTTCAAAACAGTATCAGGATGGAGTTAAATCGGGGTCATACACTGCTCTCGCCTGAGAGGGGGAGCTATCCGTGAGGAAAGAGTAGTTGGACAACAGGGCAGCTGTTTCTAACATAAGGCAAAAATACATGGAACTTTTATATTGAATTAACTTACTTGGTTTGTAAGTTATATGACAATGTCAATATATGAGAGAGGAGCTGTTCTAACTGTGACCCAACCTGGTAGTTCACAAACCGTACCAACCATGGAATCAGGACTTTAATTACCCCGATCTGCAACGGACAACAGAGGCTCCGCTCTATCCGCTTGGAAAACCAAGGAAACGGGGTAAGCGAAGAAGTAGACAGCGAGGCTGTCGGGCAGGCCTGCTGACTCGGCTAAGAGCTAACCCATACAGACCAACACATCCGAACCTCACTCTGGCCAACGTAAGATCCCTCGCCAACAAACTTGATGAGATCCAGTTAACAATCACTGCACGGCAACATCCCCAACAAAGGGGTAGGATGCTGTACCAGGCCGACTGAACCGTGGTGCTAATAAAAACAAGGGAGGAGGTCTGGCAATTTACATCCACAACTCCTGGTGCACTTTGGCAAAACTTGTCGGAACCTTCTGCTTACCTGACCTGGAATGCCTTGCAGTCAAGTGCAGAGCATTTAAAATGTCAAGAGAGCTCAGCTCTGTGATAATCGTTGCTGCTTACATTCAGCTGAAAGCTATCGCTAAACTAGCTCCTGAGGAACTCTACTGCTTTGTTATTGGCCAAATGAACAGTAATCCAGAAGCAGCTATGATAGTTATTGGGGACTTTAACCATGTTAAGTCTTTAACCAAAAGTCTGTACAAACCACAAGGAGTTTGTACAGCTCAAAAAGCCCTACTCTGAGGAGGACTCAGAGTAGAGCCGCTGCTCCTCCACGTTGAGAGGAGCCAGTTGAGGTCTCTCTGGCATCTGGTCAGGATGCCTTCTGGACGCCTCCCTGGTGAGGTGTTCCGGGCACGTCCCACCGGGAGGAGGCCCAGGGGAAGACCCAGGACACGCTGGAGGGACTATGTCTCTCTGCTGGCCTGGGAACGCCTTGAGATTCCCCCGGAGGAGCTGGCTCAAGTGGCTGGGGAGAGGGACGTCTGGGCCTCCCTACTGAAGCTGCTACCCCCGCCACCCGACCCCGGATAAGAGGAAGAAAACGGATGGACGGACGGACAAACCCCAAGTTCCATAAATTTATTAAGTTCCTGACCAGAGACAAAAATACATTTGATCAAGTTTACGGGAACATCCCAGGAGCATACAAAGCTGTCACAGCCCCTCACTTCGGTTCATCAGATCACATCTCTGTGGACTTGATTCCTGCCACTGATCTGCAGAACCAGACTGGTGATACAAACCATTCAGGTTTGGACATAAGAGGCCTGCTCAGCTCTACAGGACTGTTTTGAAATCACTGACTGGGATGTATTTAAAGAGGGTACTGACTTAGAAAGCTACACATCATCTGTGCTTTCCTATAGCCACTTCTGCACTGATGCTGTCCTACCCAAAAAGAAAATCAGAGTGTTTCCTAACCAGAAACCATGGTTGGACAGCTCGGTGCGGTCCCTGCTGAAGGTCCACACATCTCCTCCTACCTCTCTCGGAATGCAAACACTTCCCACCTGGTGAAAAAGGCCCAACAACAGCTCTTCTTCCTCAGAAAACTAAAAAGGTCTGGACTTCCCACAAAACCGCTAAAATATTTCTATAGAGCTACTATAGAGAGTGTTTTATGTATCAGCATAACTGTATGGTATGGGGACTGCATAGTTCAGGAGAGGAAGGAGCTAGCATGGGTGGTGAGAACAGTACAGAGGATTGTGTAATGCCGTCTGCAGGATCTAGACTAAATTTATGCAGAACGAGTCCAAAGGAGGGCCAGATGCATCTACACTCATCCGACCCAGGCGATGCGCTGTTTGCCCCTCTCCTATCAGGCAAACGCTTCAGAAGCCTCAAAGCCAAAACAAATAAGCTTAGAAACAGCTTCTTCCCAAGAGCTGTGAGGGCAATCACCCCCTGATAGGAGACTGCAGTCCAACGCTTTTAAATCACCCCACTGTTACTAGCCCATCATACGTTACAGTCACCATAATGTTATTGCCTACTTGCACACCATTATCTCAGAATATCTAAATGCACATTTCTGTAAATGAAGCCTCAAATCCTCTTTGTTCAATAAGCACCCCACTACCTTATTATATTAATCTGTGACTTTCCTGAACGCTAAAAAAAGTAATAAGAAATGTAACCCTTGTTCATTGCATGTTTTTTTTGTCAGTTTTTTTCTGCCCTCATTATGTGTAATGTGAACTGTAATGTAAACTGGAGTAGCCAAAGAGAAATTTTGCCACGGTAAGATCCATCCATCCATCCATTTTCTTATCCGCTTAATCCCTCATGGGGTCGCGGGGTTGCAGGTGCCTATCTCCAGCGTTCACTGGGGGAGAGGCGGGGTTCACCTTGGACAGGTCGCCAGTCTGTCGCAGGGCAACACAGAGACAAACAGGACAGACAACCATTCTCACACACACTCACACCTAAGGAGACTTTAAAGAGCAGTACCCGGAGAGAACCCATGCATGCACAGGGAGAACATGCAGACTCCATGCAAAAAGACCCAGGGCAAGGGAAGGACTCAAACCCAGGACCTTCTTGCTGCATGGCAACAGCGCTGCTCACTGCCCCATTGTGCAGCTCAGGTGGAAACCAATTAGTCCAAAAAAAAGTCCAAAACAAAGAAAACAAAAACCTAAATCATGACACCCAAATTAAACAGGTTTCCAGAGTTTCCTTTTTTCACCTCAGGATTATCGTCAAAATTAGAAACATTCTGTCCAGGAGTGATGCTGAAAAACTAGTCCATGCATTTGTTACTTCAAGGCTGGACTATTGTAATTCTTTACTATCAGGAAGTCCACAAAATGCAGTTCCAAGTCTTCAGCTGATCCAAAATGCTGCAGCAAGAGTTCTGATGAAAATCAACCAGAGGGATCATATTTCTCCAATTTTAGCTTCCCTTCATTGGCTTCCTGTTAAATCAAGAATAGAATTTAAAATTCTACTTCTAACGTATAAAGCCCTTAATAATCAAGCTCCATCATATATTTGTCACGATCCCTGGGTATGTCTGATTATTTGTTTATGAGTTCAATCCTTGGAATCATGCATATTTTCTGTTATTGTGTAAGTTTTCATTTACTGTTTCTCATGCCTCTTTCTAAGTTGCCTTCCAGCCGTTTCTGTTACATTTGATTACCCCACACTTGTGTCCTGTTTAGTTCAATTACCCCCTGTGTATTTAAGTTCCAGGTTTCTGTTTAGTTGTCGCTGGATCCTTAGTCAGTGAATAGTCAGTTGTTTAGATAGTCAGTTAAGTCCTGAGCTATATCTGTAGTTATGCTGCTATAGGTTTAGGCTGCAGGAGGATATCAAGATCTATTTCTCTTACTCTGCTGAGTTTCTTACTATTCTCCAGTTTGCATTTTTGTTGTTATTTCACCTTTTAACTTTGTGTTGTCTCTGTCTTTTTTCTCTTCATAGTGGGTACATCTGGTCTGGCATTCTGTTTAGCTCCAGGGGGTCAGATCATCTGCCATCACCTTCTCTAACAGAAAACACTCCTGGAACTTTTGTGTGTCTGCTCTTTCTTCTCAAACCCCCCATTGGTCATGGCAGATGGCCGTTCACACTGAGCCTGGTTCTGGTGGAGGTTTTTTTTTCCTGTTAAAGGGGAGTTTTCCTCTCCACTGTCGCTTCATGCATGCTCAGTATGAGGGATTGCTGCAAAGCCATCAACAATGCAGACGACTGTCCACTGTGGCTCTACGCTCTTTCAGGAGGAGTGAATGCTGCTTGGAGAGACTTGATGCAACCTGCTGGGTTTCCTTAGAAAGATAATGTTTTGTCTGTATGATTTGATTGAATTTGATTTTATAAAGTGCCTGGAGACGACATGTGCTGTGAATTGGTGCTATATAAGTAAAACTGAATTAACCCCAATTTAGCTTTATATATCTCCACTATTAGTTCATAAACCACAGGATCATTGCATTTGGATGATCACCCATCACCCAAGGATTCAGCTTGTACTATGAGTTTTTCCAAGGTCAGGAGTTATTTCATGATCCTTGAAAGGAGCTCTGTAACATTAGACACCAGGCCATAGTACACCTTTGTGCTCTTCTTGTTACAGATGTGTTTAATCCCACTTACAGATCCATTGCACAATATTAGGGTTCTTGGGCCTGGGGCGTGTTTTTTCTCTGGTAGTTTAGAGGGAGGATTGTTGACATACCTTTGATTATGATCTTCCTGGGTGTCATGTTGGAGCAGAGCGAATATGTTTTGTAACAGAAGTCCTACATTTCCAGCAGATT